>NW_027449330.1:0-54809 GCF_964194025.1 Convolutriloba macropyga
CGGTTATATGTCTCTTTTCAACTGAACACAAAAATGAGGAAACACTCTTTTTAACTGAACACTAAGTGAGAAACACTAGTCATTGTCATAGCAAATGCCAGGCCTAGGCCTCGACTTATGAAAAGACTTTAAAAGTCTAGTAGGGGGGGGGGGGCAATATTGACTATAATTACACAGTCGAGCTTCCTAGTTGAAGTCGAGCTAGTATCTTTTCATGGGTCGAGATCAAGTCTTTTCCTAACGAAGGAAGTCCAGCTATGGTCTTTTCATGGGTCCACCATTAGTCATTTCGTAACTCAAAATTCAGACGGTTTTTTTTTCAAAATTCAAAACTTTTTATTTTTTTTCTGCTTCTGTAAATACAGATGCAGAACCGGAGCAAGACTAAATAGCTTTGCACCCGAGCAGTTCAACTTAAGAATCATTTGGAAAACTGCCAAAAGCCTTTAAAACTTTGTCAAATCTTAAGATAAAGAGTTATTGCAGCTTGAGTATATTACAAAATTACTTGATTCAATGAAACCAGCTAGCTTAAGTGTATTGCTCCTAGTTCCATTAAGCATGACAAAATTTCGGCGTTATTCAGTTTGTTTTCCCTTCCAAAAATATGAGTTATCTTTTAAAAAAAATAATGCAGGTTTTTGAGTGACTCGTGGTTCTTTTAAATCGTAAAAGGTGAAGGAGCATACATGCTGACTACGTAATATGTAATATTCCACGTAAACTGGTGTTGGCAAAAAAGCAGACTTATGAAAAGAGTAATGATGGACCCATGAAAAACTTTAACTCGCCTTTGTTTGCAAGCATTGTGTCGAGCTTAAGTCCAGCCCAAATCTTTTGTCGAGCCAAAGTATTTTGTAACATTTTGGGTCCAGCTAAAGTCTTTTGCAATAAATTTGAGTCGAGCTAAAGTCCAACATGTCTTAAAGTCCAGCTAAAATCTTTTCATAGCTAAAATGAGTCGATTATGGTCTTTTCATAGTACATTTTGGTCGAGCATTGTCTTTTCCTGAGTATGTACCTAGACCTGGGATATTTACGTCAAATTCATTGTCATAGATATGGTTTCAGACATAATTATAGTCAGCACAATTATTCCGAAAATATACCGATTGGAGCAGTAAATACCGTGTCACTATTTCTTCTCCTTGAAATGTTTTGTGCAGTAAAATGATACTGTGCCGTGCATTGAGAATTTTTCTTCGGCGGTAAATGATTTGTATCTGTGCCTGGTTTCTTCAAATTATTTGAGCTGAATTTCAGCCGTTGTTGTCCCAGCTTCTGGTGGTCTTCTTAAAAATTAATCAAACACAACTAAATTTATTAAAAGGTTATCTCATCAAAAATTCTCGGACATATAACTTTGCCTTCGGATTGTTCTCCTCGCAAATTGAACTGCTATACATAGAGAGATCCAGTAATGCATACACTGTAGCAACTCCAACCCAATTTGATATTCAAAAGATAAACTAAGCAAATAACTATAGAGTGATTTTCTAAGCCGTCAGTAAAAATTAAGCAGATGAACCGTTGCATAACGAACCGCAACACACATATTACTTGTCAGATTTGGATCACCTAAAAGAAACCGGGATGCGTAAAATTTTCATTTCGTCATAAGTAGGAGAGCACTAGCTACTGTTAAACAAAAAACTATGCCGACTCAGAAGTCAGAAGATGATAACCGAAAAGAGAGTCAAATATCAGGTAAACAAAAATGATGTTCCAGCTCAAATAAAAACATAGCCTAAAGACCCTGTGAGCGATCCGAGGATTGGTATTAAGAAAACAACTTTAAAAATTGGGGCTTATTTTGTAGAAAAACCATGAAAAACCGATACTGTTCTTCGCTTTCTAAGGAGACATTGACTACAAGGACTGATTCATACCTCGTTCGAGGGCTTCAAACAATTTTTTGGAAGCTTTAAGGTTCATTCTTTTTAGCTTCCCCTAAATGTTGAATGATGGATGGAAGAATTCGTCGACCAGATCAGAATACTAAAATCTGGATTAAATTTTTTGATTTCGCTTATGAACTTTGTAAATGAGACCCTAACTCTCTGGACATATGACGAAATATCAATAGTTTTTAGTTTTTTTGTAATCTTTGAACAACTTTCAGTCAATATTTTTTTTTCAAAAAAAACTAATTGTTCTAAACGAGTGAAAATAAGCACAATTTAACAGAATATCATCGCCTTCTGAAGCTAAAAATTATTGTGTAAACATTTCGCGAGCGAAGTTTACAAATAATATAAAAAATTTTGACAATTTGACAAAAATTTTGACAACTTTGACAAAAATAGAAAAAAATCGAATCTTCTTGCAGAGCAGGAGAAAGAAAAAACTATGAAGGACTGCATTCAGAATCTCACCTGATTCGAGCCTTTTTCTTCATACTTTGATTTCGGTGCAAAGTTGTGGAACCCATATTGAGACACCAGTTTCTGAAACAACAACAACAAAAATGCAATATAAAACAATTAAAGATCGTATTTACAGGAATGGGCATGGCTCTACTTTATAAAACCATTAGGCTGGGGGGAGTGGGCTGTAATGAGAAAAATCTAACACTTCAGCGTGACTAACGGTGCAGAATTCGACTCCTCTGACACTGTTGCCACACTTGTCCAGAGGAGGGGAGAAACAGGCGATGCCACAGACATTCGGAATTATGATTATGATCGCACCACTCACAGCGGACTTTGCTGGGACTCCCACCTGAAATAAAACATTACAAATAACATTGTACCTGCTCCGAGTTTTCACCCTCAATCAACCTCTAAATATCAGGAACTGGGGTTTAATGCCCATACCCCACTTAGTTGCGGAAAAGAGTTTCAGAGAGTATTTTTCTTAAAAATTACACTGTATTTGCACTCTTGTCTACACTCTTATTATTATAGAGTATTATGTTTAATGTAAACTAAATGCGTCTTACAGATGATGTTAAACTATGCTACGGAGGGAGAAAATAGTCACTGAAACAAATAAGCTTAGCTGCATTTTTCTGACCTGGAAAGCGAACTGGCCGGAGAAATCGTACATTCCACAGGAGAAGCATATTGATAGAGTGTCTCTGACGACATCTGGATCTAGAATCCTCTTTTCAGTCAGGGGATTCACCCCTCCATTGGCCAGAGTGGCAGCTATGATTGACAGGGTCTCACAAGTGACCTCCAGCGAACAGATCTGAACGGGAAAAAAAAGAAAACAATACTTACCAAACCTTCTCTTTACGTTTAAGAGCCTCATGACTATATAGCCTGTAGAAGTAATAAGGTTAATTGCAGTTGTTTCTTATCCCAATAAGTTTGGGGGGTGTATAATGAGGAAGAGATTTTATTGTAGCAGATGAAATACTAAATGTAAACCTCTAACCAATCAGAGACTGAGACGACTCTATTCTCTTATATGTAATTCTTGTACGGCTGACTTCAGTCAGTCTTGTAGTAGTAGTTGTATACACCATGTGTATACTTAATACCTTGACTGCGGTGATATCTATATTATACACCGTTATAATTGAAGTATTCCTACAAGTGTCTGCCCTATTGAGCGTTCTGTAATGACAAATGTAACATTCTTGTAGGGTCTTACTTTGGAATCAAATCCAGACGCTCAGGGGCTTAAATATGAAAAAACTGCTGCACTGCGTAAAAGGTCAATCGAGAAGTGTACTAGAAAGCATGTACTAGGAAAACGGCCAAACAAAAATTTTGCATGAAAAGACACACGTTTTCAATGATTGCTTCAAACTGTGTTCCAAAGCAAATAAACAAAACTTTTAATGGGATCCAACCATTAAACAGTTGAAATTGAGCGCTATCAGCGAATTATCTAAGCGAAAAAGTTACTTGGAAATGTGGCCTTAGAACTACAAAATAAAACAAAACATAGCGCATAGTACATTTTAGAAATCAGCAGAAAAATCAAACCCAACTGAAAAAAACTTCAAATTTCTAAACGTTTTTTATATTGGCTCGACTGTTGCCAGAAAGTCAATGAAGAGTGTTTCAATCAAGAGAATTGAATAAGTTAAAACCAAAAACAAAAACAAGTCCGTGTTTCTGAAATTTTTGTCTTATCTGAAAGAGAAAAACTTTATTTAATGTTACAAAAAACATTTACTGAAATGTTATTTCATGAAAAAACTTTAAAAACGAAATTAGACTAATTTTTATTCTAAATTTCGATAAAAATCTCATCTTGGAGTAAATAAACGAGGTATCAAAAACCTTGCATACCAATAATGGGAAAAATAGACAAAACAGGGGCAGACTTAGTAGAAGCGACAAAATTACTGATATCAACAAGATCCTCAAAAGCGGATAGTGCTACACGCAGGTGCGAATCTCATATTTGTTTTTGTTTTCAAAATTTCTAATATCCTTGATCTTGAGAACAGTATAAAAAACCCAACATTCAAGTATACAATATAATTTAAGAAACAAAAACGGAACGGGACGTTCAAACAATTGCATTAAAAATATTATACAAAAATTATGAACGTGATAAATCAATGACCAAGATTTCAAGTACTGCGAAGCTAAACACAATTTGAAAAATCTCCGCGTGACGAGACCTAAACCATACATACCAGCCTTGATTTTTGAAAATTTTCGAAGATGACTGCTGTTTTTCTAAGAAAATTGGAGTTTTGTCCTCTAGAGACAAATTGGGTTTTAAGTTGTGTCCCTTGACTCAACAGTGCATCTAAAAGAACATTTGTCTTTAAGAAAAAAAATTTCGACAGAAAGTAGTCGCGGTGTCGCAAAGTTTTGATAACTACTTCTGATTAATCTTGATTTAATTTTTCATAATCTATTCACCCGGTTAATCGATAAATAGAGTTCGTTCAGTTGCAAGTCTATGTGTAACTTGTTTATCTACAGTCAAAGCTGGAGTAGTTAACAGTTTGCTCTTCTTGATAGCAAAACAACGACATAAAAAATAAAAGTACGGAGAAAATCTATAGAGCAGGCTTTGGGAAAGGTTTTCATCGGATATTATATTGTTTTTTGTCCAGAAAGCCAAACTTGAGAACTATGCACTGATGATAAATCAACTCGTCACGGAAAAATAAAGAACAAAAAGAACCCTTGGTTAACATGCGGAAATAAAATTAGTACATTTCTCATCAAAAGTAAAATAAGGACATGACTTAAAAAATTTGTTGTTTTTATGATCAAACATCTCCATATAATCGATAACTTTAAAAGCAAAAACCATTAAATACGTTGACAACTAATAATACGTACAGCTATCAAATGCTATAACAGCCTTATTGCTTTCCGGTACTGTTTCAACTTCAGGTCTATTTTCAATTATTGCTGTTTTTCCATTGTTTTAATGTTATTTTCACGCCAATAATGATCCAAATGGTATCAACAAATATTCTTGCGATCACTTTGAAATCATTGTGATAAAATTTGACAACCTGAAAGTATAGCACTTCTTCAAAAATTTTCCCGTTTTGATGTTACTAGAGTCATCACTCAAAAATTACTACCTATGATTGTTAATTAAATGTTTTGTGATGAAATGAGGAAACGATTGTCATCTCCTTTGCATCGCAGAACACAAACAAGTAAAGAAACTCTTTAAGTACCAATATCAACTTTCGTTTTTCAAACAAAAGGCAAATTAAAAGCAGTCAATATGTGCATTCTCAAAAATTTTTGGGTGAAAATGCTCACTTTTCTTGTACTTGATAATAGCTTGATATGCTCTATTTAGAGCTTTTTTTGACCACTGCTAGGATTTAGCATCTTGAAATAAAATCAAGTGCAACGCACTTTTGCTCAAAGATTTCTTTCCATAAACTGCCACAAAAGAGCGATTGAAATTCTTAAAGCGAGCATTTTATATGAAGCAAGAATTATGAAATCCATTCTGTAAACTTCACTCGAAAACTTAAATCGCTTAAGTGTGCATAATAATTTATGGGTACAGCAACTGCTCCAAAGTTTAATAGAGGGCAACTAAAATATAACAGCCGAGTGAAAAAAAACTTGATAGCCTTGATAAGAAAAATAATTAATCATGAATAATAACCTTGCCAAGCTCATGCTAAACATGTTTGAATTAGTGGAGATAGAAATAAGACCTACTCAAAAAAATTTTTAAATCAAGTGAACAGCTTCAAATTAAATGAAGAAAAATATTTAGTTTCAAAATGAAACTTAAAAAGTTTTTGACATAAAGCGTCCTTACATTCTGATATAGCCTTGTGCTATTAACTTGTGTTCAATAGCAGACCAAGGATCAGATGGGGACTTGCTTTGGAAATTTTAGAATTTTGCTATTCAAAGTATCTCATATTTTGTTTCTACTAGAGGAAAAAAGAAAATGAGAGACTTGAAACAAAATGTTGTAAAACCGAAAACACAAATTAAAATTTTTCGCAGACATTTATGACATCGATTACCCTTTTTTTTAGTTAACTATTTGATTAGAAAAATTTAATGGTTTCAAGACTAAAAATTGCACCTAATCTGTTTTGCCCTCATTTTGTACTTTGAGTTCACAGACTTTGTTTTCTTTTGGGACGAGATACATCGAACAGCAATTGGAAGTGATAAAAATCAAAAAACATGAAAAAAATTATGGAAATTAGTAGAAATTTGGGTGTTTTTGTTTGGAGTAGCAAAACATATAACTCTTAAAATAGCCATACAAAGTGATTACGTCTTGCAAAAGACCTTTATCTACTTTTACAAGCCTCAATTTCAGACCGATCCAATAAAAATCCTAAACATGACAAAAAAATGCGAAAAATTGTAACATTTTGGGCTCAAAAACTCCTAAAAGTAACCATTTAACCTTGAATTACGGCCTTCCCAGTAGCTTCACCACTCCAAGTACTTGAAGGACTACTATAAAAGACTAAGGGACTCTAATGAAACTTGATGCCCGCTGAGCTTTACCTGTTTATCCCGTTTTGAAGGCTCAGAAGTCATGAAAAAAAGTGTGAAAACATCTTAAAAAAATTAAAAAAAACAAAGCAGGACAAGTCCTGACGTACAATTCAAAGAATTTTCGTTGACTAAACAGAAAAGGGGGGGGCACAAACGGAAAAGATCCTCAGCTACAATATTTTCGTACGCAATTCGTGATGTAACTCGAAACGATAGAGTAGCCAACCTGGAAATACAAATCCAGAGTTTCCATAAGGTCAGTTCCAGGTGGGTAACATCCGTGTTCCTTCATGAAGTAACCAAGGGCGAAGTTCCTCCACGCAGTGCTCTTTTCACTCAGGAATACTGAATTGTTGAAGCCCACGTGACCAACACCCGCAGCCAACTCTTTAAACTTGTCAAAAATCTACAAAAATATAAACATAGACGGCAGATTGCCGGAAAGTAGCCGCGATTGACGCTTGTGGCCTTCCATGAAATGAAACAACTAAAGAAATAAGATAGACAGATTGACCATCACTCCTTTAATAGACCACTAGACTTTTTTGGTTAGATTCGGACTGTCATTTTTATGACACATACGGTCTATAAGGAAAAAGCCCTAAAAGAGCTTTTTCAAAACTGATATTCGAAATCAAAAACTCTAGACTAATACTCAAGATTTAGGGCATATAAGTTTGGCACTACTTAGATGCACACTATTGATCTTTAACTAGTAAATTTTCACAAAATTTAAAGTTCCATAAGTGTGTTCAGAAGTCTTTTTTTTTGCGTGAGGTACTGGGGAAAAATACTAAATTTTCAGAAACTTAAAAAAAATTGCAACTTAAAAATCGCTAAAAGTTTTAATATTACAATCTTGAAACGCATTCTCCATTGCCACTAGAAACCATGCAGTAACATATTATCAAAACCTAGAGGAGATTCCTTGGCCGTTCAGGTTAGAGAAACCTAATAAATGACAAAAATTTTTAAAAATTGCAAGTTTTATTTAAAAAATGTTGGTAAAAATGGTGATAATAAAATGTTGAAAACCATTTCAAGGGCAATAAAAAGATTTCTGTAAAATATTAGCAAAACCTAGATGAGGTTTCTTGCCCCCTGGGGCTAGAAAACTCAAATATTGACAATGAAAGTCAGAAAATTGGAAGAAAAATGCAAATTTTATCAAAATAATTGTTAGAATTCGTAAAGTTAAAAAGTTGAAAACCATTCCATTACCACTAGAAACTGTGCAGTTCTTCATTATCAAACCCTAGATGAGGTTCCCCGAAACTTAGGGCTAAAAAACTCAAAAAAAAATCAAAAAACATGAAAAAAATTATGGAAATTAGTAAAAATTTGGGTGTTTTTGTTTGGAGTAGCAAAACATATAACTCTTAAAATGGCCATAAAAAGTAATTACATCTTGCAAAAGACCTTTATCTACTTTTACAAGCCTCAATTTCAGACCGGTCCAATAAAAATCCTTAAAATGACAAAAAAATGCGAAAAATTGCAACATTTTGGGCTCTAAAACTCCTAAAAGTAACCATTTAACCTTGAATTACGGCCTTCCCAGTAGCTTCACCACTCCAAGTACTTGATGCCCGCTGAGCTTTACCTGTTTATCCCGTTTTGAAGGCTCAGAAGTCATGAAAAAAAGTGTGAAAACATCTTACAAAAATTAAAAAAAACAAAAACAAAGCAGGACAAGTCCTGACGTACAATTCAGAGAATTTTCATTGACTAAACAGAAAACTAGACCTAAAAAGGACTATGAATGGATTGAGAAGACCATTTAGAAAAAAAATCCGATCCAAAAAATCGAAAAAACATTAAAAATCAAAATGAAATTGCCGCATGTGAACAAAAAACCACTAGCGAGAAAGCGGATTTTTGTTCAAACACCGTTTTCTCATTCCGCTTTAAAATTAGAGCGAAAAAATTTCACACAGGAAAACCACCCGCTTTTTCGCTCCACTTCTTGAAACTGGAACTATGTTCTTCATAAAACTGGTTGAACTTACTAATATTTTACTTGCGTTTACAATTATTTATTTGCTCATTCTAAACAGTGGTAGGAGTAGATTAGCCTATACAAATAATAATTACCCTGATGAAAGTGTTGGGATATCATTATTGAAGAGGTAAGTTTCTCCTGACGGTGGGACTAGAAAAGATCTCAAAACTTTACAATTTTGAAAAAAAAAGCATTAAGCTATTCTTATTCTTCAAATTCTAGTGAGGATGTCTTCAAAGTTGGATAAAAAAGTAAATGAGAAAATGTTTTTGGTCATTTAAGTTCTCGATTGAAGTCTTTGAGGCAAGAATGATAACGATGCGCTACATTGAGAAACATTATACGAGTTAATCAAAAATCCCAAGCACATATTTGACATTTTTCAGAAAATGAACCTATGAAATTCTTAGCAATTAAGTAATAGGCAAGATCACGTAAAAAGACATGGGGTTGTAGCACAATAAAAAAAGACTTTTCTTGCTTTATGAAACAAATTAAAAGCCAAAAATAATTTGAAATTGATCAAACACCTTTGCAAATTTCCACCAAATTGTGAACTCCATTCGCTTTTGGATCAAAATTTTGCAGAAAAATTTTGAGAAAAATCAGAATTCACTTTTATCTTTGAGAAAGAGCTGATACTTGTTCGATCGTAAAAAGTATCAGACAAACGATTATTTAGGTCAATGCATGTGATGTATGAAGTTCAACATAGTAAATGAGGTTTAGGGAAGTTCGACAGCACGAAACTGCTATAACGCTTTTTGTGCAAGAGTAAAAAAAATAACATTTTTTTCTCAAGGACTTAGGTGTCCAAATTTTTTCGTACTCAACGAAAGCAGCTGAATCGTCATTTTCAATTATTTTAGCTTCTAAGCTACGGCATCTAAGAGGTCTATTATTTCTTTGCGTGGACAATTTTTTTTTTTGCAAAATGAATTGTTTAAAAGTAAACGGAAATAAATCCTTTTTTGTCAAACTCAATGTGAAAGAGAATTTTACAGCAATGCAGGTATTACCAAAAACATTGCCTAAGTTACACCATTATATATGTTATATACGCAGTCGTCTAAAAACCTAGTAAGCTTATTTATTTGGGCCCTTTTTACCTACTACAAGTACTAATTAAGCCATACACTGTTCAACATGCTATAAGTCCAACCGTATACAGACATTCCAATGAAACAAGTTAAGCTTGCAAAACAAACACACTTTCTACTTCCCGGATGAAAACCATAAAATGATTTTAACAATAATACAAAATTATGAACGACTTAGCAGATATACTATAATCAAGAAAATATTGTGGCAAATTTGGAACTATAAATGATCTTATTTGGGATAATAAAAATTTTCCTTACTGATTCGCATTTACCGATAAATTAATCTAAATTAAAATTAAAGTGCCAATAGTCTTCCAATTACCATTAGAGGAATAGCAATCTTCATTATGTTTTGACTACCAAAGAAAAAATCTGCGGTTTTCCGCAAGTTTTTCTGCGGGTTTAAGATCGCACACTTAGAAAAAACATTTGTAAAATAACCTTTGTCATGTCGTCAATGCTGAAATAAGAAAAAGTTGCTGTTCTGCTTCGTTTCATTAATTTACAATTTTTTATAAAAACGATTCTGCTTTCGGGCCAGTCAAATTATTGTCTTACTGTGTGACGAAACTACATTACAGCAGATAAATGAAGTTTCGCCCCTGAACTTTATTAACAAAAATCCCTCTCATTTTATTCCCACATATATTTGAATTTAAGGGGGATATCTTCAACAAATGCCCCCTTTTGCAAAAAGTGGGAGTACTCTTGAATAGAATTTAGAGCGGTTTATTTACCAATCAAAAACTTTCCACGTATGCGCATATTATGTTAAACTGAATGGAATAAAATATGCCATGGTATGTTAATTAGACGAATTGGAATACAAAGCAAAAGAATATCCGACTGGCGGGTCGGTGGGCGCGCTATAATTGTTGTATAAGCGTTGTAATACCACAATTTGGGTCGCACTATACCCCCATGAGCGAACCAAATGGTGTGAGCATAGAGGTGTTGTGGTTATGAGACATCAATCTGGAAATTAACTTACATATTCAAACTTTTCAGACAAAGATTTGTTGGGCTGGATGAGAGAAGTAGTGATTATGGCACCAGAGTTGATCATTGGGTTGTGAGGACGGTCTAAACAACGAACAATTAGTAAATATCCAACGCGCAAATTTTCTCAAAGCCCAAGTGGAGATGTCAGTCTAATTTCTGCGCATAAATGGACGAATATGCGCATAAAATTGCAACAAACCCGAGAGCTTAACCTCATATTTAAAAGGATAATTTTAGATTATGAAAACTAGAATAATTACTAATATAGAAGAAAAAATGACATTAGACTAACTTTTGGAATCGAGGGTGATTTCGTTGAATGTCCTGCCACTGGGTTCAAACCCAACATACTTGTGAACTAAATCGGAGCCATGATCAGTTGCTACTACTGCATAGGTTAGTGGCTTACTCACAGACTGGATTGTGAATGGCACTGAACAGTCACCGAAACTTGCCCTGAAAATTTTGAAAGTTGCTTTCCGTTTCCGGAGAATTTTACTTGAACAGTCAAAACGTGAAGAAAAATTAAGAACAGGAGTAAAAAAATTAAGAAAGATTGGAAACTTTCAAAAAATTAAAGTGCTAATTTTGCCGGTCTTGCGACAAGACAAAACGGAGCAACCGAGCAAAATTGATCTTCTACAGAAGATTCTGTGGAAGAATTAGGTTACATGTCGGTGTTTACAGGTGCTTAGTTTTCTTAGAATTTAGAAAAGAAAGTCTTTTTATTGTCTTGGCATAAACTACAATTTATTATAATAAATTGTAGTTTATGCCAAGACAATAAAAAAGACTTGCTTTTCTAAATTCTAAGAAAACTGTAAACACCTGAAAACACAGACATGTAACCTAATTCTTCCACAGAATCTTCTGTAGAAGATCAATTTTGCTCGAACACAACTTATCTGACTTTTCACGTTTTTTCATGATTTCAATTATGTTTTTAGGGTTATATAGTTGGTACAAACTTTTTCCCTATCTAAGTTCAAATATTTAAGTTAAAAGATAATTGGTGTTAATTTTTAAGAATTTGACAATCTACCTTTGGCCATCAATTGAACATATAGAGACACCCCAGTAGTTTTTGTTCATCTTCGACAGCTGTGGAATGTAAGAAGCATTCTGAAGCAACACAGAAAAGATTTCGAAATTCCATAAATTTGAGGAGCATCAAAAGAAGCTAATTCATATGGGTTGTTCAAAGCAAAACCTAAAGTGTCAGCAACAGAATGGCATATATGCAATACTTTTCTCTTCTCAATATTAAATTTAGTAGAAACCAGTTTTTCGAAAATTAGCCCCGGATCAGTTCAAATCTTGTGTTAATTGAACAATAAGAAATTGACTTATAGCACATTCATTCTAGAGTACCCTCTCAAGTGGCAGCCTTCAATGGTGAAAGCCGGAACTCAATCTGGACGTCATTTGACTAAGTGCACTCCAGAATAACCGTTTGCTGGCGAGCTCAATTGGTACGTTATTGAAGAGAAGCCAATTATCAAAATTGATAACGGACCAATAGTTGCACCTTCTGTAATATGGTAAAGACCAAAATTGCCCCATTGATTACTGCTATGAACTTCAAAGCAGAATTTGAATAATACTTTTTCAATTTGATTTTTTGGAGATAAAAGTTTTTAAACTTCTGCGTCTTACCCGTGAAAACCCCCTATTAAGGCATGTCGACGATAATGGGATGCTATGCTTTATACGAACATTAACCTGCGTCGTTGTTAAAATGGAGAAGACCCCCAAAATATTAGGTGTAAAAAAATTTGCGTCAAGACCATGAATGCACGGCTTTTAAAATAATTGTCATTCGGTCAAAATTTTCTGATATGGCCAAAAAAGTCAATAAGACATTGGGAATTTTATCTGCGCACCTTTTCAGCCATCAAATTCTCCTTCGGCTATCAAATTTGTTTTTTAATGTTTGCAACATTTATAATTAGATATGTAGATTTTATAGATTCGTGCAAATTATTTGAGAGCCATTACGCCAAAATGTTAACAGAGTTTTAAAATGTGCAATATATTGATTAATTTCTTTAATGCACTCATCTTACATCCCGGGTTGAAGTTTCTTTGATTTCATACAAGGAATCATATGTTTCAACTGTCCATACTTGATTTCTTAGTACGATCATTCTACGAGACTAAAGAAATCATATATGATCCGTGATTGAAATCCAAGTTTTCATATATGGCCTTGTTTGAAGTCAAAGGATACATACATGATCCTTTCTTGAAACGTGGATTCGTGCTGAAAAAAATTTATGATCCTTGTACGAAATAAAAGAAATCATGTATGAACCTAGTATGAAATCAAAGAAATCATATATGACCTAGTACAAAATCAAAGAAATGTGATCCAAATTCAAAGGCCAATTATGGTTTAATTTTCAAAATTGACGCATTTTTTAAATTTTTTGTATGGTCCCTGTATTAGTTCTAAGAAATCATGCAAATCATATATGATCTAGTATGATTTCAAAGAAAAAAAATTGAGCGGTATCCTTGAGCGATTTTTTACGTATCAGTAGCTTAGAACATATTGAGCAAAGTATTTTAAGAGAAAATTTTAATTTTTGTGCGATCTTTGCATGACTATCAAGAAATCATACAAATCATATATGGCCTAGTACGGAATCAAAGAAAGTTGTATGATGGGTGACCCGGTTTGTTGAATATTTAATTTTTATTGCTCTACCAAGACACATGCTTCATACTAACTCTGCTCTTCTCTTTTCAAGGTTATTTAATTGATTGACTTTCTCAATTCTGTTAGTGTAGCACAACTTTCCCTGAGATTTATTAGAAGATTAAATAAAACCACAGAAGTAGAGCTAATTCAAATTGACTGTCACATAAATTTCTCACATTGAGTAATTTGAGCTCGTAATCCAAAATCGATAAACTTTTGTATTTTCCCTGTTTAAACATGGCATGGCGGTTTTCAGTTACTCTATATCTCAAATCAGACGGCGACAATATATATTGTCACGGTCTGATTAAATATCCGTAAAAGATATCATTTAGAGAAAACAAAATTCGGTAAAAAAAAATTGCACATGTTTATTTATGCATGCCTCGATATTTGAGAAAATTTTGAATCTTAATTCGATCTTAAGTAAAAAAACAAAACTGGTAATTTTAGACTCAGTGAAATTGTTTGCACGTAAAAGTTAATTAATTATAATTAATAGTTGTCACCTAATGTGGAGCGTTATATATTTGCTAATTGGAAACCGAACTATTGAACCTCACGATGACCAACAGAATGCCCAATTGAACCTAAATTGGGTATTCCGGCCTTTGTATAAAATGTCATTTAACGAACAACAATTACCTGTCCTTCAGTGTTCTTGCTACATCCTTCGAATATAGTGCTGACGTCACAGCAGAAGTTCTCAAAGTCCTTGATCGTCAGTTCTGATCCAAATGCCCGACTCAACATCACAATGTTCATGGAAACGCATCTAGGCATTCAGTTGTCAGAGCTATTTCCATTTAAGGTATTACAAACGGGTTTCATTGGGAGGGGATGGTAGGGTGGGGTGGGGGTTGAGGGGAAGAATTTTTTTTTACCTGCTGCTCTTTTTACAGTTATTTGCAACGGGCCAGGCTAAAGTCATAAACTTTTATTAATTATAAGATTTTAACAATTCTCTGTAGCAAGTTTTATTGTAATTGGCACAGTTCTGGGAGGTCAAAGAAAGGCTCCTTACTTTCTGAATTCTTCGGATGGAATGTTGCTTGTGTGGTTCTTCCGTTTGAATTCCAGGAAAGCATTCACAGTGTCCTTCAAACGTGGATCATCTTCACGCAGACCAGTCCGTCTCAACTCCTAAACCAAATACTTTCTAGATGCCCATATCAATTTGCGGTTTTACGAGGCACATTTTTTCATTAGGATATAATCAAATTCAAACAAAAACTCATTTCAAAAAACTGAACTGAAATGAGAAGTTTTGACATTAATCAAGGTTGTCTGAATTCAAGAACTTCCATAGACTTTGTTCTTCAACTCTATGGGAGATGAAGAACAAAGTGTCACATATAGTCAATGGCTTCTTCGACGTAGGTGTGGAATTGATAAATCATGGGTCCTTAACCCCTAGTTAAGAGAGAAACTTGGCGTTTGAAATAGTAATTAATTTGCAAAGTTTCGAAGTTTATGTTGAGCGTATTTGATAAGTAAACAAAAGAAGCACACATGAAGTCGGTGTGAAATCTTGTGTAAACAAAACACAATTAGCTTTGCAAAGTGATCAAGTTGTCAGAAATAGTCGGAATCAAACTCAGAGGTCATTAAACGGAAGAAACTAAGTATGGAAACACCAGGAAAAAAAATGGAACGGCTTGGCAAAAGCAATGATAATTTAAAAAATAAATTCCCCGAATTCCCAAAAATGCATCCTCTAATAGCCATTTTGGTATGATAAACGCGAGTATTTATTACCTATAAGTAACTACAAGTTTGGGGTTACTGCTTAGTGTTTTCAGGAAGTATATATTAGGTATGTTAACAAGGACAAATTACTGCTAAAGGAGGGAGAAAAACAAAAGGAATGCTTTGAAGAATTTGTCGGCCAAATTTATTGTATTTTTCCCACGAAAAACATGTTTGTTAGCCTCCAACAGTTACCCACAGCATGGGGAAGACCAATTAAAGTCAGAGAGGTAAAGTTGTTGTCACAAACTATACTGTGTGAAAAAACAAACCAAATTGTATGTGAAAGAAAAAGAACTTACCAATATTTTGTTTTTCGAATTGTGGAAAAGAGACTTTTAATCGTTAAAAACTGATACTTTTATGGTGTAATTCAGCAAGTGTTCGGCTTTTCTGCACAAAAATCAAACAGGCTGGAATCCACATTAAAATTAAGTAAAATAAAAAGATGGTTGAAGGGACACGCATGAAGAAATGAAAAGGAAAATAAAACGATTTGAAAAGTGTTAGATTTTTATTGCAATACTGTTTTGAATCCAAGCCCGGTAACCCCATTTTAGAAGAATTAGTGAGAGTATCATTTCAACAGTGTTTTGTATTTGTAGGAGAAAATTGGAAGAGATCTTGGGAACTAACGCATTTATTGGTTTGAGTTCTTATATTCAAATTTTGTCAGTCAGTTTGAATTCATCAGGGGATTTACGGTTAAATCAAAGTGTCTAATTAAAATCAGAGCTCGGAAAAAGTAACACTACTATCGGTTTGGTAAATACACATTGTAGGAAATCATTGTTGTCAAGAAAAAGCGGTAACTAAAGTATTAGAGGTTGAAAAGGTCTAAACATTTGCAAAAGAGAATTTTTGGTGGAAAAAACGAGTTATGAAGTGAGTTCAATGTATGAGATGGGACTAATTATTGCCCTGAAGTGTTCTAGAGAATAGATTGATAAGTCCAAAAGAGCACAATGGCTGTTTGAAGGAATTTCTGATAGAGAGAAACTCAAAATTTGCAAAACCAAGCGTCCATATTTTTGCGACCCCCCCGCAAGTCCTGAAAACCCTACTTCCTCAAGTCCGATCACCATGAAATTTTAACTCATCACTCCCAGGACAATTCCTTACACATTGAGAAAAACAACGGGCTTTTTTCGGTACCTGAAACTGCCTTTTTAGCCTTTAAAGTAAACAAAGAAAAAGGCAGAAAGAACTATGTTTTCCCTCATTTTTAAATAATTGAGAGATCATTAAAACACAATTTTCTCAGAACCACAGGGGAGCAAACGTATTCTTGGTTTAAATCAGGGAAATTTAAGCAACATGAAAAAGGATAAAACAGAGTGTATGTACTTGTATAAGAACTGTTGAACATGAAACATAAGTTTTGTTGCATCTTGAACTTATCAAAGCGAGTTGTTCACAAAATTCCGGTCATCTTAAGCAAACATTTACTTTAGATAAACTACAGCGCATAGACAAAATTCTACGCCCACTAATACGCTGATACGTTAGGTCAAAATGTTCGAAAAGAAACGACACGTTACGTTTTGCTGATAAAAAACTGATAAGGTTGAGTACCCTTAAGAACAAGAAAAACCATCAGACGCGAGAGAGCAAGTCTGAGAGAAAGACTTACGAGGCTGAGACACAGCAGTTTGTTAGTCAAAACTGTGAGAGAGAGAAAGCTCAAGTGGAGCAGTTGTTTCTCAGAGTGAGAAAATTGTAGTTGTTTAGTGAGTTCTTTGCGAAAGAACATAGTTTGGCAGTTGCAGTGAGAGAAACTGCAACGTTTTTCAAAATTGTTGGTTGCGAAGATTATAAGTTTTTGGCCAGTAACATAGCTACTGGGAGGCAGAACTTATTTCAGTTATCGGTGAAAAGAAGTAGAGTGAAGGATTTGTGGATACTTGCGGAGAGAGTGATTGAATTGGTTTGATTTAGTGTGGACCATTAATTAGTTTTGATAGAAAAATTCCTTTTGATTGTTGAATTTACTCAATTAACTGTCTCTGGCTATAACATTACTTGTTGCTGGTATTACATATTTTGATTATTAATTCAATTATCCAGAGTGAAGTTTTCAAGCAGCCGATAGAGCAACAATTTTTGGGGACAACACAGTACACTCCCTACAACAAGAGGAACTACCAAACAAATCTTTCGGAATTTTGATAGAGTTTTGGGCGCTAGCCAGTCCCCAACTAGAAGCCTTCTAACGACAAAAATACAAAATTCTACAGTGGCGCTCCTGGGTGGGCTCTCTTGTTAAAAAGTCAGTTATTCAGAAGATTTGAATACGAGTGTGAAGAGAGAGTTCTGATAGACTTGCAACAAGTGCTCAAAGCTGGCGTCTTCCGACGCAAAGCAAGTCAAGGAACACGTTAACGATAGTCAGAACGAGATTACAAGTTTTGTGGAACGGAGGAGATCGAGAGAATTTGAGCAACAGAGACAGATATTTCCAGGAGAGGGTAATTTTGGAAGACAGTCAGTGATTTTTCTCGGGACGAGGATCCTAACTCAGCGTAGTGGTGGAAGCACCCGAGCAGATAGATTGAGGAGCTTACTCAGACAGAGACGAGAAGAAGAGCCGAATAGAATAGCAGCAGAAATTGAAGCCTCAGAGGAGCATTCAGAGTGAAGCATTTCGGATAACAATGTCAGGTTTCGGATTAATAAAACAGTTTCCTTCGCCTGGATATGAAGTTTGGGAGGACTGGCGTGAGTATTATTTAGATGCTTGTGAAGTTTTCATGTGGTCAGAAGGAGAGGTGAAGAGGTTTCTACCAGACAAGTTGTGTGGTTGGTCTCTTGATGCTTTAAATTATTTGCCGCGTGCAATTTGGAAAACCGATCAAAGAAATCGTGCCTGGACTCTTCAAGAAACTTTGTACTTCTTTGATCTGAGATTGTCCAATAACCCACAATTTTATGAGGACGCGTTTGAGAGATACTTGATAGAGAAAAAGGAATACGAGAAAGCAGCTTTAAAGTATGAAATTGACAGACCAGTTTTTCCAAGTGACGTTGTTGACAGAGAGGAGTTACCGCTCCAAGAGCGGACTCCAAAATCAGACAAAATGAAAGACGTTCAAGTTAAAACGGATATTATTGTCAAATCAGTGATGTACGAAAAGACAGCAAAGATTTCTTCAACTAAACGTTGGTCTGCCATAAAAGCTGTAGGTTTCGGAGTAAAAGCAGTGCTTGACGAGAAGCCGATTGTCAGAGTCGGAAATCAAGGCAGGACTACAGAGTTGACTGACAATTCGTCCGGTGTGGAGACTGTTGCTGATTCAAACGTCATTGGGGGCAGTCGAAATTTTGGTTCTGACGGAGAAACGGAGGAGCAGATTACGACAAAGACTAAATCTGAAGATGAACGGTTCAAGGAAATGATGGATCGATGTATTGCGCGGTGGGACATTGGTAAAAACATGAATATTGTAGAATTGAGAAGCGAAGCACTCGAGGAAATTAATGACAGTAAGCTGGAGGCTGATGCACATTTAAGTGAAGACGATTTTAGCGATGACGACAGCTTCTTCGATAGCGACGATGAAAACAAATTTGAATGCATGGACGACGATGTGGTCTTTCAAAACATTTGTGAGCGGCATATTAACTCTAAATCGCTTGAGTTGACTACCAAAAATGGATTGACAGTTGGAAAACAGTGCTCTAAAGGGTTGATAGCCTCTGAATACATCACGTCCGGTCCTTGCATGCCGTACTTTGGTAAATGGATAGATGTTGGAGAAACAGCTATGCCGCATTTTAGTGTTGCTCAAAAAGGTGAATTGGCCACAGCAGCAGAAAATATTTTTAGTGGAATTTTGATTGCTAATATTTCGCGCCAGGGTATAGTCAGTACTGGGTCGCAGCACTTTGACCACATTAGTTTGACCCGAACGTCTGAGGATAACTTTGAGAAATTACATGGGAGTTTTGTATCTTTCCCAACAGACGGTGCCGATCGCGAAGCGACTAAAAGTTGTGGTAGCAAGGCTGCAAAAGCAAACTCGGATGGATTTCTAGAAGAAAGCAAAGAAGAAAAATCGACTACAGCCGCGAAATCAGGCGGAAATTTTTTCTCCGAGAATTGTAGAGAAAACGAAGTTGATGAAAAAGACAAATTTGAAAACGAGGACTCAAAAAGAAACGCAACTGTTGGAGGCAGCGGTGATACTATACAGGAAGATGAACTTGTTTTTGAAACTTTGCGTCAGCAGCTAGCGCCTGAAAATTTCAAAGTGTTGGAGAATCGGAGCTTCGATGCAGAAATTGCAGTGGCTGATGAATCAGTTTTTGGTGATGTTCTTGAACATTCAACTGCTGAAGAATTAGTAAAGTCTGACGCCTTCATTAATGAGCAAGATGGAAGTGGTGATGGCTCGGGTGATGTGGTTTGTGGTTTAGTTCAGATGAAGTTGGAAGAGCCAGATCGCAAGAAAAAATGTTCGTTAAGCTCGGAGACTCAATTACTCCAGTCGGATGAGAAAAAGTTGGAACTGAGTTTCTCCTATGCTGCCAATGATGGGACTCCTCAGAGCAATCAGTTTGAAAGAAGCGCAGTTGAGCAGTCACTGATGTTGGGGCAAGGCAGTATTTCTACTCCAGAAGAAATCTTATTCCGAAAATATTCAACTAGCGAATCAGATTGTGAAGTGTTGCAAATCCAGAAGGGAAAGTTTGGTGACGACAAGTCAGTGTCGCTTTCAAGGGAAAATGATCTGGGGCTGAAATTTCAGAAAGACGGAAAAAAGGATTGTGCATTCGATTCTGGAGAGAATGTAGTGCCAGTAAATTTCGAGAGTTCTTATTCGAAGCAAGATAATGAACGGGAGCAGTCCTCTGATTTTGAAGTCAAGAAAGCAATAGGCGCTAACCGGAATCGGTTGACGAGAGGCGTATCCAGCCAAGAAGAGATAATACAATATAGGAGGGAGGTGTCGTATAGTTCTTCTCCGAACTTGTTGAGGGCGAAGGACGATCAGAGAGGTCTGGAATTAGAGTACCCTAAGTTGTGCGGGCTGTTCTTTGGAAAACAAAGAGTCAGCCGGAAGGAGCAGTGGAACAGATTGAATTTGAAGAATCAGTTGTCCAGGGGAGTCTGGTGCAAACGAAAGAAAAGGTCGAAGAATGAGAATGGAGGCGGTCATCCCTTCAAGCATCGGAGGAAGAAAGAAGCGTTGACAAAATCGGTAAAGTTGAACTGTCTTATGTGAGAGCTATTTATTCTGATCTCACGATGCTGCTCTTATGACTGTGAGTTAATACGCCATACCTTATAATAGAAGCTCATAATTGGATGAACATATCTGCTATTAAGAAAGAAGTGCATATGCTCTAAATGACAAAACCATTGGAAAAGGATGGCCAGTTTAATTGCAATGCTCAGAATTAGATTAAGATTAGACAGAGTTAGAGTTGTTTTCATCAGACTGATTTTGATTTTGAGCTTTTTTTCGGCCAGTGTTCTTTCCTTATAAAGAATTGGCTGACTGATGACTCATATATATGATCATGCTTATATCTTCTAGTTATTATTTAATCAGTAAATGGTGCTCTGGGCATTTTCTAATTTTCATTTGTTGGAGCTCTTTTTAATTGGTTCACACTAACGGATGTTAACTAAGTTTCTGAAAAAAAATGCTCTGTGCTAAAAAAAGTGTGCTAGTACTCAATGACCAACGAATTTTTTATTATTCGGGAGAATAATAGTCTAGAAGGGAGGAGTGTGGAATTGATAAATCATGGGTCCTTAACCCCTAGTTAAGAGAGAAACTTGGCGTTTGAAATAGTAATTAATTCGCAAAGTTTCGAAGTTTATGTTGAGCGTATTTGATAAGTAAACAAAAGAAGCACACATGAAGTCGGTGTGAAATCTTGTGTAAACAAAACACAATTAGCTTTGCAAAGTGATCAAGTTGTCAGAAATAGTCGGAATCAAACTCAGAGGTCATTAAACGGAAGAAACTAAGTATGGAAACACCAGGAAAAAAAATGGAACGGCTTGGCAAAAGCAATGATAATTTAAAAAATAAATTCCCCGAATTCCCAAAAATGCATCCTCTAATAGCCATTTTGGTATGATAAACGCGAGTATTTATTACCTATAAGGAACTACAAGTTTGGGGTTACTGCTTAGTGTTTTCAGGAAGTATATAATAGGTATGTTAACAAGGACAAATTACTGCTAAAGGAGGGAGAAAAACAAAAGGAATGCTTTGAAGAATTTGTCGGCCAAATTTATTGTATTTTTCCCACGAAAAACATGTTTGTTAGCCTCCAACAGTTACCCACAGCATGGGGAAGACCAATTAAAGTCAGAGAGGTAAAGTTGTTGTCACAAACTATACTGTGTGAAAAAACAAACCAAATTGTATGTGAAAGAAAAAGAACTTACCAATATTTTGTTTTTCGAATTGTGGAAAAGAGACTTTTAATCGTTAAAAACTGATACTTTTATGGTGTAATTCAGCAAGTGTTCGGCTTTTCTGCACAAAAATCAAACAGGCTGGAATCCACATTAAAATTAAGTAAAATAAAAAGATGGTTGAAGGGACACGCATGAAGAAATGAAAAGGAAAATAAAACGATTTGAAAAGTGTTAGATTTTTATTGCAATACTGTTTTGAATCCAAGCCCGGTAACCCCATTTTAGAAGAATTAGTGAGAGTATCATTTCAACAGTGTTTTGTATTTGTAGGAGAAAATTGGAAGAGATCTTGGGAACTAACGCATTTATTGGTTTGAGTTCTTATATTCAAATTTTGTCAGTCAGTTTGAATTCATCAGGGGATTTACGGTTAAATCAAAGTGTCTAGTTAAAATCAGAGCTCGGAAAAAGTAACACTACTATCGGTTTGGTAAATACACATTGTAGGAAATCATTGTTGTCAAGAAAAAGCGGTAACTAAAGTATTAGAGGTTGAAAAGGTCTAAACATTTGCAAAAGAGAATTTTTGGTGGAAAAAACGAGTTATGAAGTGAGTTCAATGTATGAGATGGGACTAATTATTGCCCTGAAGTGTTCTAGAGAATAGATTGATAAGTCCAAAAGAGCACAATGGCTGTTTGAAGGAATTTCTGATAGAGAGAAACTCAAAATTTGCAAAACCAAGCGTCCATATTTTTGCGACCCCCCCGCAAGTCCTGAAAACCCTACTTCCTCAAGTCCGATCACCATGAAATTTTAACTCATCACTCCCAGGACAATTCCTTACACATTGAGAAAAACAACGGGCTTTTTTCGGTACCTGAAACTGCCTTTTTAGCCTTTAAAGTAAACAAAGAAAAAGGCAGAAAGAACTATGTTTTCCCTGATTTTTAAATAATTGAGAGATCATTAAAACACAATTTTCTCAGAACCACAGGGGAGCAAACGTATTCTTGGTTTAAATCAGGGAAATTTAAGCAACATGAAAAAGGATAAAACAGAGTGTATGTACTTGTATAAGAACTGTTGAACATGAAACATAAGTTTTGTTGCATCTTGAACTTATCAAAGCGAGTTGTTCACAAAATTCCGGTCATCTTAAGCAAACATTTACTTTAGATAAACTACAGCGCATAGACAAAATTCTACGCCCACTAATACGCTGATACGTTAGGTCAAAATGTTCGAAAAGAAACGACACGTTACGTTTTGCTGATAAAAAACTGATAAGGTTGAGTACCCTTAAGAACAAGAAAAACCATCAGACGCGAGAGAGCAAGTCTGAGAGAAAGACTTACGAGGCTGAGACACAGCAGTTTGTTAGTCAAAACTGTGAGAGAGAGAAAGCTCAAGTGGAGCAGTTGTTTCTCAGAGTGAGAAAATTGTAGTTGTTTAGTGAGTTCTTTGCGAAAGAACATAGTTTGGCAGTTGCAGTGAGAGAAACTGCAACGTTTTTCAAAATTGTTGGTTGCGAAGATTATAAGTTTTTGGCCAGTAACATAGCTACTGGGAGGCAGAACTTATTTCAGTTATCGGTGAAAAGAAGTAGAGTGAAGGATTTGTGGATACTTGCGGAGAGAGTGATTGAATTGGTTTGATTTAGTGTGGACCATTAATTAGTTTTGATAGAAAAATTCCTTTTGATTGTTGAATTTACTCAATTAACTGTCTCTGGCTATAACATTACTTGTTGCTGGTATTACATATTTTGATTATTAATTCAATTATCCAGAGTGAAGTTTTCAAGCAGCCGATAGAGCAACAATTTTTGGGGACAACACAGTACACTCCCTACAACAAGAGGAACTACCAAACAAATCTTTCGGAATTTTGATAGAGTTTTGGGCGCTAGCCAGTCCCCAACTAGAAGCCTTCTAACGACAAAAATACAAAATTCTACATTCATCTTCACGCAGACCAGTTCTTCCGTTTGAATTCCAGGAAAGCATTCACAGTGTCCTTCAAACGTGGATCATCTTCACGCAGACCAGTCCGTCTCAACTCCTAAACCAAATACTTTCTAGATGCCCATATCAATTTGCGGTTTTACGAGGCACATTTTTTCATTAGGATATAATCAAATTCAAACAAAAACTCATTTCAAAAAACTGAACTGAAATGAGAAGTTTTGACATTAATCAAGGTTGTCTGAATTCAAGAACTTCCATAGACTTTGTTCTTCAACTCTATGGGAGATGAAGAACAAAGTGTCACATATAGTCAATGGCTTCTTCGACGTAGGATTACTTCGATCCGGCCAAAAACTGTCGGTGACATCTGCAAGTGATATGAATTATAAATAGTGGGTCAGACTGGAGTTTCTTTTTTCTGTTATTCACTCTTCTAACTCTGTTGTCGTGAGTGAGCTGTTTTTTCTGTTTTTACAAGTGGTTTAGATATGCACTCTACCATTCACGTAACATCAACATAATTGATGAAGTGAAAGAACAGCCGTATTATAAAATATATAGTGTATAAAAACTAATACAACAGCAACAACATTTTGACCCTGTTACATTGACAAACAAATAAGCTAATGTATGCAAGATCATTGCAAGAGTATATAAGGAAAGAAGTATCTACGAGACATGGCAAGTGATTCAAGCAAAAAAATGAAGATTTGTCAAGAATTATTAATATTTATGATACGTTATCAAGATTGTTGGAAAAAGCAGGTCTCGATAGTCTAACTACCAACAAATTAGCCCCTTTCGCCCAATATGAAGATTTTTTTTTAAATTTGACGCAACTTCAGTTCAAACTCCAGCAAATCTACAAATCATCAAAGTCAGATTCTGATAACTCCTTTCCTGTGGTTTAAGTACTAATTTAAGTATAAACAAACTAATCAAATAAACAGATAATATTTCTGGTAAAGCAAACACACCGCTAGAACGTAGTCAATGTTAACTGTCTTTGATTTGCCTTTGGAGAAGAGTTCAAACAGTATATCAGATGGTCCTTCTTCGAAGCTGTACACCATATTGGAGCAGGACCGTCTCAGAGAAAAGAGAGCTGTCCAAATTCAAGAAAATTGGAATAGATTTCTTGTTGACCAGATGTTAACCAGTAGACAAATTGCTTCGTCTTAAGTTAAGCGCTATAGTCCACTTATTGTTTCATCTAAACAATTGGGTAACCCAAAAAATTGGTTAACTAATCGAAAAAGATTGCGCAAAAACTATTTAGCGTAGAGATCGCAAGAAAATACCATGCGAAAAAAAAAACATTTTTATCCCAATTTAACAGAAATGAACTATTAATAAACTTAGGCGGGTGAATTCATAACGGGCATAAATGGTCATTGAGTGATTTGTGTGCAGAAGCATTAGTAGCATTTTCAAAAGCAGTTTAAAACCAAGAGCCTTAGTTACTAAAGAAATTTTTTAAAGCAAGTTTCTATACACACAATTGCCACTGTATTTTGCGATAAATTTGTAACGAAATAATTAAAGAAATGAAAAAATATAATAGGTATTTAGTAAGATAAAAGTCCCTGAGATTACTAATAGCGGGTCAAAAGACTAATTGATGATTAACACCTAGTCATTTATCTGCTCGCAAGAAATTTTGTTATTTCAAAGATATCTGAAACAATTGATAAAGAATTTCACAAAAGGTTGAGGCCAAATGCAATCGATTACGCGGGAAAAAATGACAAAAATCGACTCTATTATGAAACTACAAGTTGTTTTGAATAAGTTTTCCAATTCAATAATTAACATATGCGGTGGAGAAAATTGAAAATGAATTTTCCGTCCCAACTTGTGGCGGCGGACTATACGCTCAAATTTTTTTGTTCAATCAATTTTGGCCGATCGATATATTCATCGTAGAGAATTGTGAGTGCTATCATTAGAAAGCCAGTCCAGTGTAGAATAAGGAATTAAAAAGATTTTTTCATTTTTCGCTTTTTTTGTTCGAGGAGTTTTCGATGTTTAAAGTTTTATTTGAACATGGGTTATTTGGCATGATCTTGATCAGTTTTAGCGTAATTTTTGTTCAAATTGAAATTTCCTCAGAAATATTAATTCAAAATTATGTTAAACGCTGCAAAAGGTTTCCACATTGTGTTCCTAATAGCCCAGAGACGACAAAAATGGCTAGTTCTAGAATCATAGGGAAGTTAACGATAAAATTTTCGTATTTTTCAAGGTCACTTAGACACTAGTAACTCTTCAAATCGAGGTTCCGTTAATGACAGACCTCATTCACAGTCAAAAGATTCCCAAGGAACAAAAAACTTGTTGTCCAGAAATCGCTCATTTTTTTTTACTTCGACTCCTAGTTTTCGTGATTTTTAGCGAAATTTTGATTTTCTTTTTGAGATTTTAATAAATTTTTGTAATCCTTTGGCATAGAGTCTTTGAATACAACCGCATTGGTTTCCTAATGAGTTTCAAGTAAACATTTTTCGTGCTTTGAGTGGACAGCTAAGGGCCGTTGACACACACAAAAAATCGAAAGTTTTTTTGAAATTCAACCGATGTTATAATTATTTTTGTGAGCTGTAAGTCAATCTCAGTAATAACAGGACTCCCTTCCTCTCTATTACGCCAAAATAATTCAGGTTAAGGGTTTTTATCATCTAACTAGTGATTTTATGAATTCCATGCCACGTGTTTTCGTATAATTTTTTAAACTTTTTTTTCATAATCTTGGTTCCTTTTGAAATTTTTTTCATTATTCTTACATTGATAGTTTCCATTGGATCAAAGGAGACAATCAGTGGATCATAGACAACATTTTCAGAGAAAAACAAATGATTTAAATGGCTTTGAGACTTTTGTTCCGCACTTTTCTAGCGAATTTTTAGTTCTTGCTTTTATTTGTAGTTGTTTTCATAATCAAAGGACTTATTGTTATGTCTTATTGTTGACTTTTAAACAACAAATATAAATGCAATCCCATCAGGGCAAAACTTAGCGTTTTGACTGTTTTCTGTTGGAAGCTATTGAGTTTAATGCTGTTGATACTACGCGTTTTCTCAAAAGTTCTGTGTTTTTAGTATATTTGTTATTTGTTATTTTTTTGAAGTTATACTTTTTTATTCTTGATGTAGCGGAAAGTGTTGAAAAGTTTCATAAGCTTCCATGTGAAAATTGATTAAATTAGGTTACTCTATGCAGTCAGTTTATAGCAAATACTCCTAAAGTTTATTTTACTGTTCGTTTTCAAACATTTTTAAAAACTTTTCAGGTTTGTCGTTCTTTTCGTCAATTTGTTTCTACTCTCTTTATTTTGAGGTTCCATCCTGCTCGTTGTAATCAAAAATTGACGTGTATAATGATATTTTGTTGTAACTGACGTTTTGTTTGCTGGACAATATTCTTTTTCATAAATGTTTTCTGAGTAGGCATTAATTGTAGTTCCTTTTCTCTTCTTTGAACAAATTCGTGGAATAACAGACCCCAACGAATTTCAAATGAGCGCGATTGCACTTACGTAATCTTTCAGTATAATTGTAGCCGAAGTAGTATAATAACTGAAGCATTCAGAAAATAGCTAATGAATTTAACGGCTTCAATATTTTGTGTTTTCGCAAATTCTTTGTAATAATTAGAGTTTTTCTGCATCATTAGTCCGTTTCTAGGAATTGGTCTAACGAACGACAGGTCCTATTGGTTTCGCAATGACTTTTTAGTACATTTATCAAAATTTAATTTGTTAAAAGCTAATGGCTTTTGATAAGACTTTTGATGCTAGTGATAAGGCGTTTGAAATTATTTGGCCTAAAAATTACTGATTGATTTTCGAATTTTTCCTCATAATTTATTTTTTTGTCGACTTTTTACCTAGTCTCATTTAGCAAAAGTTCCATTTGCTGTGTTGTTAAGAAAATTTGTGTAGTTAAGGTTTTATCTGATTGCTTTTTGACGTTGTTACTAGGTGCATTTAATTTTAGATATCGATTTTTTGCCCTTTGTTTTTTCTCGTAGTCTTTCAATGGCCGTTTTTGTGAGCGCTTTAATGAGGCATAGCGTTATAAAATTCTCTCAGTAGTTTTAGTGTGCAACGAATTTTTAAACTCAAACATCTATTTTTGATTCTCTTCGTTTGGTTCACAATTAAGTCAAAAATGTAGATGATGTGAGGTCGGAACATCATGTGCAAATGCACATTAACGAGCCTCCATGTTCAAGAAATTGTCATTGCATACAGTCTCCACCAAAATTTTGAGCTGAACGCATTTCATCTTAACATAATTTAGGCACGAAAACTGGTAAAGATGGTGGAAGCCAAATTCTCTAATTTTTAATGACAATTATTCAGCGCTCAATTTTTTGCTGAGTTTAATTTGAAGAAATTTGGATTCAGCTGTGAATACTTTTACGCTTAAAAACTTAGGTCATGTTGCCAAGTTGAAAAAGAAACGTCTATTATGATTAAGACCGAATCTTGAGGGAGCGGTTCATGAAGTGAAATTTGTTACGATCGCAGCAGTGATACGACAAAAGTGTGTACCACAAAAATTGTTAAATTTTTTTAAACGTTAGCTGCGAAGATTGCTTTTTAGTGCCATTATACTGTTATTTGGCTCTCATCTTATACATATTCTCTCAGCTAATCCCCGATCCGTCTTTTAACTCAAATCAAAACAATGGACTGCTCTTTTAATTGTACATTTTTGCGAGTGACTCTTCAAATTCGAATTCCGAATCACTTCCAAGAAGATCTTGGCTGATTTCCAGGACATGTTGATTTCCAGGCGATGAAATTGGTTTGGATCGCACAGTGTCTAACTCGTATCCTTCTGCACTGTTCGCTTTTGATGACGTTCGACCAGTTGAGTTGGTGTTGTCGCTATCTACGCTGCTACATTCACTTTCACAAAATTGGTTAATCATTGTTGAGTTTGTTGAACTGTATTGATTAGCCTAACTGTTTTCCTTTTCCAAACTTTCAAACCCTATTTTATGATATCTGAACAGCCCTTTTTTTCATTAAAAATCGGAGATTGTGATAAAATGAACGACTCGTTATGTAAAAATTAAGGGATCTAATCTGTTTCGCTTAGTGTGAGCGAAATAACTTTTACGGCACAATACATCCAATTTCTAGGAATTGGTCTAACGAACGACAGGTCCTATTGGTTTCGCAATGACTTTTTAGTACATTTATCAAAATTTAATTTGTTAAAAGCTAATGGCTTTTGATAAGACTTTTGAAGCTAGTGATAAGGCGTTTGAAACTATTTGGCCTAAAAATTACTGATTGATTTTTGAATTTTTCCTCATAATTTATTTTTTTGTCGACTTTTTACCTAGTATCATTTAGCAAAAGTTCCATTTGCTGTGTTGTTAAGAAAATTTGTGTAGTTAAGGTTTTATCTGATTGCTTTTTGTCGTTGTTACTAGGTGCTTTTAATTTTAGATAACGATTTTTTTGCCGTTTGTTTTTCTCGTAGTCTTTCAATGGCGTTTTGTGAGCGCTTTAATGAGGCATAGCGTTATAAAATTCTCTCAGTAGTTTTAGTGTGCAACGAATTTTTTAAACTCAAACATCTATTTTTGATTCTCTTCGTTTGGTTCACAATTAAGTCAAAAATGTAGATGAGGTGAGGTCGGAACATCATGTGCAAATGCACATTAACGAGCCTCCATGTTCAAGAAATTGTCATTGCATACAGTCTCCACCAAATTTTTGAGCTGAACGCATTTCATCTTAACATAATTTAGGCACGAAAACTGGTAAAGATGGTGGAAGCCAAATTCTCTACTTTTTAATGACAATTATTCAGCGCTCAATTTTTTGCTGAGTTTAATTTGAAGAAATTTGGATTCAGCTGTGAATACTTTTACGCTTAAAAACTTAGGTCATGTTGCCAAGTTGGAAAAGAAACGTCTATTATGATTAAGACCGAATCTTGAGGGAGCGGTTCATGAAGTGAAATTTGTTACGATCGCAGCAGTGATACGACAAAAGTGTGTACCACAAAAATTGTTAAATTTTTTTAAACGTTAGCTGCGAAGATTGCTTTTTAGTGCCATTATACTGTTATTTGGCTCTCATCTTATACATATTCTCTCAGCTAATCCCCGATCCGTCTTTTAACTCAAATCAAAACAATGGACTGCTCTTTTAATTGTACATTTTTGCGAGTGACTCTTCAAATTCGATTTCCGAATCACTTCCATGAAGATCTTGGCTGATTTCCAGGACATGTTGATTTCCAGGCGATGAAATTGGTTTGGATCGCACAGTGTCTAACTCGTATCCTTCTGCACTGTTCGCTTTTGATGACGTTCGACCAGTTGAGTTGGTGTTGTCGCTATCTACGCTGCTACATTCACTTTCACAAAATTGGTTAATCATTGTTGAGTTTGTTGAACTGTATTGATTAGCCTAACTGTTTTCCTTTTCCAAACTTTCAAACCCTATTTTATGATATCTGAACAGCTCTTTTTTTCATTAAAAATCGGAGATTGTGATAAAATGAACGACTCGTTATGTAAAAATTAAGGGATCTAATCTGTTTCGCTTAGTGTGCGCGAAATAACTTTTACGGCACAATAAATCCAATTTCTGCTCCTAGTTTGACCACCTCTAATGAATAGACCAAAATAGGCCAATGAAACTAACAAAGACCGAAAATCATAAAAAAAATAAATCTTGAGCCATCGTTACGCCCCCCCCCCCCCCCAGCTTAGCGGGAACTTATTATTTTCATCTCTCAAGCAGACGTGCCATAATTTTTATAATGATATAAGATTTAGAGGCACGTGCCCTGTAAGGTCGAACGCAAAAAGTACTGCAGGCATTATAACAGATTGGATGTTTTGTTCTCGATGAAATCGAAAAAGATTTTTACTCGACAGTAACCTGGGTGCTCCACCGTGTAAGTTCAGCATTCGAAAACACAAAGCATTTATGATCAGAAGTATCAGCATGGCCGATAAGTTGGGGTGGGGGGGGGGGAGATGGACACAGGATGCTGATGAGAAGATTAAGAGCTAAAATTTGATGCAAACGAACTCGAGCTCATGATTTTTGGAAAACAGTGCCGTCTATCAAGTCCCAACTCCATCGATGCTTCCCAACTCAATGCAATATGTTCAATCCTCTCCAAAAGGCCTGTTTTTGACATGAATTGTTAATTTGTAAATTAGAACCCAACGGCAATGTTGAGAAATAAGGTCTTTAAGTAGAACCGAACTGAGACTAAAAGCAGCGTGACTTTGTATAATTCTATTATTGCTTGGTCTCAAAATGGAAATGAAATGGAATGAATATCCCCCATAAATGGAATGTTAGTGGTAAATTATCCGATGAAAGGAAGAATGGCTGAAGAACTGTTGATCAATGCACCACATGTTGTATGGACAAATAATATTGAATAAGAGTTTAAATAAGAATAATTTTGTCAAAATATAGAGGTCTAACCGACACACTCATTGTCAAATTTAGGAGACATTTAATGACCTATTAACACATGACAGTATTTTTGTAAACATAGGCAACCCCCGCTGAGAAAAACTAGCGAATACGGTCGAAAAATTGAGAAAAAAGACCGATTTTGACACTATATGCGTCTCCTTGAATTTTTTCTAGCACTATTGACGTTTTAGGTGATTCTGAGTCATTACTATTCTGGACTGCTCTGCTCCGATATTTATCTTAAACTGGTGCGTAAAAATTACTGGCAGGGGCAAAATGAAAAAAGATCCAAAATAAAATTAACTATATGTAGCAAATGATTTCAAAATATTAACAAAATATTGCTAGCAATTAAGTGAAATTAGTTGGTAACCCGGAGCTCGGTGGCAGTACAGACTAGCGCTGAATCAGTCTATGAGACATTCTGTTTTTTAGGTTGGCGAGTGTTCTGGTCTTGGCACAATTTACACTGGCCAGTCTTGATTTTTTGGTCTAATTTACTGCATGAATAATAACATGTTGTGCTTAACTCCCTGCAACAAGATTTGCTTTATATGCATTTCGAACATCTGCGTGGGTACTTTTAACCTTTTTTCAGCAGCAACTTGCAACCACTAAGCTAAATGGGCTTATAGGTAATTGCCTACAAACTAGCTTATGTATAAGTATCATGTATACTACTATAGTAATTAGCGGTTATAAGCTACAAAAGTATGAAAATACTCTTCTCAGACTTAATTTGGGGTATGATTAAATTTCAGACCATATGGATAAAATTAGCCTGGGCCAGATATGTGACCTCAATATATTCATGATGTAGAAAAGCTGACCTTAAAGAAATTTAAAACAATCTGGAGTTTCAGAATTGAATTTCAGTTTTATTATTGAGACGTACTGGTTCAGCGGCAAAAAACTCCGAGACTCATGTCCAGGTATTCAGTGCAGGTTTTTTTAGCTCAAATTTTCAATATAATTACAAATCAATCACAGAAAATAGGGGAACAGATACGCAATTGCAGATCTTCCCCTCTCTTCAGTAAAGATCTTAAAGTTTCTGAAATAATATAAACGGGTGCTGTTTTAAAACACAGAAGTGTAGATTTCAATCGCAAAACATGAAAAAGAGAAAATTTCAACACACCCAGTCGTACTTGTTCGGACAATTGTTTTTTAAAGTTATTAGTTTGATTAAAACGCTCTTAAATTTAAGCAAGGAAGCTCGCTATTGTGAGAACGCACATAGTGCTCCAGCTTCTCTCATTCCCAATTTTTGTTGATTTTGTTTTCAAATGGAGGGCAAAATTATAATTGCAACTCTAAAAAGACGGGGTACGCTTGAAATAGTTTTGTGCATGAATGCATAAAAATATCTATATTAACATTGGTATTTGAAAATTGATTTTCTATTGCAGTACAAGTTGATTTTAAACTATTAGTGAAAGAATTATAGAAAAAATGGCAAAATTTATAAGAAGCGATTAATAAATCAATCATTTCGAATGCCAAAAACGATAATGGTAATCGAAAGAAAATTTGATATTTGTAACTAAAACCCATCCGTTGCATCTTGTGATACAACCCAATTGGGAAAGACTGTTTCGCTGATTGTTTTTTGGCAAAACCTTTGAAAAATGTCCAAAACGCGGACACAGACAACCACGCATTGCGGATTTTCATGACACCTTGATAGGATAAATAAGATCAACCGATTGTCTTTGACGATAAAAATCATTAAAAAATTTACCAAAACAATGAAGAAAAACTTTATTACAAACTAGTACTTAAATTGCTCATTTTCTCTCAAAAATAACGGAAAACAGCTGACTATTTTAAAGCTTTGTATCTAAGTAATCTATTGATTTTTAGAAGCTTGTGTTCTGTTCGAGACATTATAAGAGAAGGAAAATTTAGAGGCTCTTTTTACGTATAGCAATAATTACCTAATTCTTTAAATATTAACTTTGTCTCTTATGGACCTTGCGATTTCAACATCAAATGAAATGAAGAGTGGCTGATTCAACAGTTGCTGCAGCCTCCAAAATTGTTGATTTTGGGATTTTAGAGTGAAACAAAGAGAATATTTTTATACATAATTTTTGAGTTTAAATAAGCCTTCAAAAAAATTTATTGATTTGAATCGAAACCTTTTCTATAGCTATTTGATTATTGTGTAACCGTTCAATTAGAAAATCACTTGGACAAAAAGGGGTCACGTTGCTGTAAAAAAAATGAGAGCAACACAAAAAAGGTCGCAAACTAATGACAGCAATGTTCAAATGACAATTGACACTTAAAAATTACCATTTTCCTCAACTAGAAAGACCAAAAAACAAACAAATGATATTTGAAATATCTCACATAACACCCAGACGTTTTTGAGATTCCTCTTAGGATTTTGGCCTCAGCTGATTGCTTTTCACGACAAAGCACAGAAAAAATTCTGCAATAACAATAGCTAAATACTCCAACAGCTAAAAACTACAAAAACGGTGAATGAAGTAGATCAATTTCTCTCATGTAGAACAGAAAAAAGAAAAGAGTGTTTTAATTTTTGAATATCCAATTAGTTCATATCTTAAAGATCGCTTAGCTGTAAATTTAGTGTTAGAAAATTGTGGTAGTTTTGAAGACCGTTTTGTGAAAACGCAAATGACCAGCACAACTGCCGTTAAAGACAACCATTATTGAATCAGCAGAAAACTTTAAAATCGAAAATTTTCAAAGAAAATTTTACCATTTCCAAAAAAAGAGACTACCAGTTGAAGTATTAAACGCTCAAAAAGAAGATTGAAGGCATGAACATATAAGATTTTAAAATGAACAATGATATCGATATAATAAAAAATGGCTTTGTACGCTCTTCCAGGCACTCGACGGGGACGATATTCAATTTTTTAACTGCCATCGCTTTGTTTAAGGACTAAAACATTTGGCCGATTACTTGAAAAGCATTTACAAAAACACTCAACGAAATAAAGTTTTTCCTAAAAATTTGCAATTAGTTTGTATGTGCTAAATGTTTCCCATTCTCTTTTTATTTAATATTCTCCTGACCCTCCTATAACTTTTACAGTTTGATTGTTGACTTTATATTGTCTACTTTGCTCTCCATTGCAAAAACAGGAATATTTCGACAAACCACTTGAAATTTTTATTTCTCTCAAAATACTTATAAAATTTTTACATTCTTTCTTCTAAGTGCAGAAAATAAGAAAAAAAATGGTTAGGTTTCAATAATGAAGAAAATAGTCGTTCAACGTCACCAAGGTCAGTTTGCAATAAAGGCATAATCTTTTGAAATTCAGTGCAAATCGAATAGAAATAAGTATAAATTAGAGGAAAATAAATTCCAGATTGTTCTACTGTTGAATGAAAACACAAATAGAGGTCGTTTCACTTCAAAAAAATTGGTCGGTGTTTTGTGTTGTTTGTCTTTTTTTACTTTTTTATAACCAAAGGACCTTAACAGGTTGATTTGGCACCCGATTTTTATTTAGAAATAATACAATTTTGGAAAACAAGAACAACTGAAGCAATAAACTGGTTATCTGTAAAAGCAAAACCATTGACATTGTGATGGTTAACCTCTAAACAGTATACTACCAAAGAACAAAAAGTGTGTCACAACTACGCAACGACTGAACAAAAACAGTGAAAACCAACCTTATGTTCAAAAAATTTTGAAATTTTAATGACAATATAAATCAGAAAAAAATTTTGAAATGAAAACTTTCTACGCTCAACGGTCTTTCTGATGATACCACCCAAGCTCTTCTTCGCCAAGTATATCGGTTGGCTGAAGATCATTGATTGAAAACTCATTTAAGCATTCAGTCACATTTTTTTACACAAAAATTTTTGTTTAAGTAGTTGTCACGGCAAAATGCTTTAAAGTTGCTAAATATTATTTTCCTCAATTCACGTTTTGCACTCTTAAGAGTGCACCACCAAATGTTCATCTTTGGAATCTACATAGGTAAGAAGCGTTTATATGAAGCTTTTTGCGTTCCAGCTAATTAAATTCTTCAACATTCTGACCTGTTACGATTTGGACATCAGATGATATTTTTTATCAAAACCACAGCAAAAGCAAAAATTTTGATCACTACTACAGTTTGTCTGTTTCTTGCGAGACTGCTGAAGTGTTTATGAAAAATTTCAGTAGTTCTTTAAAATAAGAGCATAAATTTTTTTTATTTTTTTTTTAAAAGAGCCTCAAAACATAGCTAAAACAAGAGCATAATTTTTGGTAATTTTTTCTAAAAAGAGCCTCAAAAGATAGCTAAAAAGTTTTATTGTCAATATAGTTGGTGAATATGTAAAATTGTTAATGGTTACTAACATTAAGGGGCTCTTGTTACTCGGTATTTTAAAGAATTCTTAAGACAACAGAATTTTCTTTAAGAAATTCAAATGGTTCTTTAGCTCAAATTGTGCTGATAACTTGGGGTTTGCATTGCACGTTTAAATTCAAACATTCAGATGGTTTTTATTTTTGCATTTGCGTGGATAGTGTGTGGGTCGAAAATGCCGGAGAATTATGCTTAAGTTTAAATCCCTAACCTTCATCAAGATTAAAGATTTAGTTCTTTGAAAAACACATAGAATATGTCATTCACGGTTTTATGTATCCGAATGTCTGATGCATTAAATATGCAAACACAAGATGAAATTGTATAATGTGGTTTGGCAACGCAAATACACACTCATTTTTGCTGTGCAAAAACCAAATCTATTTTGACTTGATTTCCTGAGCAAATCATTTCGATTTCAGGATTTTAAGAAAAAAGCGGCTTTGAACCACTGAATTGAGATTACAAGAGAACACAATTGAGATAATGAATTTAATTACATAGAGTGAAATCAACGTAGAATTATAAGTTTGAACAGAATGTGAAAATTAACAGTTCACTTGGAGAAAAGAACAGATTGGTAAACAAATTCACAATCAACTGAACAGATTGTGAATCAATACGTGACTTTTTCTGTTTGTTTTGGCGCCGCCGTTTGGTTGCGCATTGGGCTTGCCAGTTGGATTGGTATTTGATCCGCAATTATAGCGTTATCTTCCTGAACTTTCTCTTCTTGCATTGCTGTCGGTTCCAATATTGAAGGTTTTGTCGGAAGACGTACTTCAAGCATTCAACTTGTTTTGGAGTGAACTGATGACGCACAGCTGGTGTGGTCTCGTGGGTTGTATCTTTCCGATTGTAGTTCCTCTTTCCAAATCTTTCCGTGCATTCCGTGTATGCGTTTCATCTTCTATTCTGTTGCCTTAGGAGGCCGAGCTGCTCTCCGATTGACAAAAATTTTGCGAGATCTGAATTGCTGTTAAAGATGTCCATTTTCCCGCCCTTTTAATGACCGATGAATAGATGTCTGTTTTGACCACGTTTGGCCCTTGAGCGAGAACTTCATATAAGCCACCTAGGCTTTTCTTCGACACTTTTCCCTCGATTTTCAAGGTAGTAAGCTTTTGCATCTAGGGACTTGCATTCTGGTTAGGGTCTGCTTTATCATCCCGATCAAAGAACCTTGATTCTGCCTCCGGGTCGTCTGGTTTCCTATTACTTCTTGTGTTGCCTGCACTCTACAATTTCGTGCTCCCGTCATTTATCACTCCGTTATCTCAATTTTCATCCTTTATCATTTGGTTTCAACAGGTTGTTTCCAAGTCTTTTAATCTATCTATCATAGGTTTATAAGCTAAGCTTTTGCATCTGGAACAGTAATTATAATTCTTAAATGTGTATTCGAACAACGACCTTTTTAAGTACGGCTTTAACTGCTCGAAAGTTCGAAAGTTCTGTGTCGATCGAAAGTTCTGTTGACAGATCGAAAGTTCTGTGTCTAAATATATATAATGGCACAGTTTTTTGACGCTTGTAAGCTAAACTTTGATTTCGCCTATTCAATTATACATACAAGGCGTCTCTTTAATGTTTGATTTAGCCTCTACAGTAAACCAATCTATTTATGATATTTGTGGTTGTTTAATAGCGCCACAACTAATTCTATATTAATTTCCTCACCGAATGCTTTTTTGTTGTCCGATTTGACATATAGCATAGTCTAGTCTAAAGAATCTGGAATGCCATGCAAACCAACGTATCTTTGAAGAAATTTATGAACGTTTGCCCTATCAAAGACGTCAGCTGTTGGACAATTTGGGTATCTGTCAAAGCAAGTAAAGAAAAAACATCGTTACCAATAGGACCTACAAATTCAATTCGGATTCCTTCAATGAGCACATTAAATAAACTGAGTGGTTTCCAATTGAATTGCGGAAAATTAGGTTTTCAATTTTTATATATTTTTTAGCAGAGGTTACCATTTGCAGCTTTTGGAAAAAACGCTAGGTCAGTCGTTCCCCAAATCGCGGGATGTGTTCTGTAGTTCGCCTCAACTTAATCCTTCCTAATGCGGTTAGCTATCACAATTTCATTGTGAACAGAAGAGGCAGCCTGCCATCGCATGAAAGTCCTTCCAAGAACTAGGGATAAAGGGGAAGTTTGGCGGCCCTCTCCTCCTTGTTAGTGATTACGCAATCGCGAACTTCGCTCAAAATGACATGTTTTAAGATGAGAATAGCAAGAATGGTCCGCGCAAAAGTCTTGGATAACGCAAAATTGAATTCATCACTGTAGAGGTCTGTGCTCCGCTGCTGAGTAGGAGTTATTGGTGGCGGGTGTTGATGTTGTGGTCGGTGGAATTGGGCAATTGACAAGCCAGAGTCATACTTTGGAACCGTTCTTGTCGCGGGTCTGATCTAGGTCCTCTTGACCCGGTTTTGTCATCATGATAACTTTATTGAAATTTGTGGCCATTTTTTTGAAAGTATCGGATCTAATACAACTATTAAGTAGAATAAGATTTGACAGAAAGCGCATATTTATCTATTGTTTCGTCGTTAAAATGCGTTTTTGTTAAGGTGTTAATTTTCGTCACGTTTTCGCAATCTGCATTTTTTTGTGGAGTTGTGTTTTTGGGCCACAAATATGCTACAGTTGTTGTCCTGTACAATTTTTTTTTTCAGCAGAGTTTTGATTCAGGTGAATCCAAATTTACTTATTCAAGAGGCAGCTCTTATCGCATTCTTCAATCGAGTCACTTTTGAAATTGACAATTTGTTTTTCATATGGAGAAACTTTGACGGATTCACAATTGGGTTCGCGAGAATGTAATCAAGTAATCACACTTTGAGCCTAGGAGTTAATCAACTGTTAAATTGAATGGTGATAGACGATCGATTCGTCTTGTTAGTTTGCTATTATAGGACTTATCAGATCAATCAGATCAACGTTCTATATTACAGACAAAAAGCTTCTTTGATCTATAATTACCTGTAATGTTTTTCCGTAGAGATAAAAGTTAAAAAATTTCAATAGACCAAGCTACGGCTAAGAAATTACGCCCTTTTTACTGTATCCTTACTCTACCGATTTTTAAAATCTTGATGCAAATAAAACAGTTTGCCAACCTCCTAGTGTAAGTTGCTTCAGGTCCTCGTCATTGTCATGATGCTTTGCATTCAATTCGAGTTTTGAGATTAGTAATGACACGTTGGATTTAGCTTGTTTCAGTTTTTTTAGTTCTAATTGCCCTAAATTAACTCTCATGCTCCTCAGTCCAGCAAATGCTGTATTTTTCTTCAAAAGTGTTCTATAAGGATGACACAATTGAGCTAAGTTTGGAATACAGTTTGCATAATGGTGAAAGGAGCCCATACACGATCTGCGTTTTTCAGACATTAGTGCTTTCAGTAGTTGTATGGCATTGGTTCCATTTGTTAAAGTCACCATCCCGGACTGAGTAAATTTGTTTTCGATCTATTCAATTCAGTTTTTGGAATTGGTTATTCCCACAAATCTTTTCGCAGGTCTTCTCCATCTGGTTTTTTGAGATAATTTTAACGAGATTCAGGTGATCAACAAGATTTCAATTACTAACAATTAGTATATCATAAGAAAGCAGAATTTATAGATGTTTCTGACCTCCAAGTGTGTCTAATTTTTAGTACAAAAAAATCTTAACACCCTCAGTTTCTTCTCTGGACATTTTTGTCAGAACAAATATACATTAATTTCAACGTACTTCACCCATTTCAATTTCAATTTATTTCACAGGTGTTTTTAAACTTCCCACTGGTCTATTTTTGTTTCGAAAAATTTTTTAACCCAATTGTTTTCTTCTCAGAGACCACTTTCTGGTAGAACAATACTTTATTTCTTTTGCTAATGAGATGTTTTTTGTAGATCCTACATTACCAGAGTCAACCAAGAATAAGTATTTTGTTAAATGTGTATTTGGGAACTGATATTATGGGACCGTGAAACCACTGCAACATAGCTGCCATCTCAGTACTGATAATTCGTTTCGCAAAGCGCATCAAAGTTTCAGATGATGTTCACAGTCGTTTCATTCTGAGCATAGCTCTCAGTGTTATAACTCTGCTTCATTGTTGTGAGTTTTTGTGACGAATCTTGGCGAAGTGCTTCTGTATTTCCTGTCAACTGTGGGACACCCGTGGTTGCATTTCTTGACGACTGCAGGACAATTTCGATTCATTCCAATTCTGACCACCGTTTCTGCACATCGCGTGGGTGAATCTATTGCTCTCAATGTTTGAACCCTGTTTGTACTGTTGATTTACACCTCGAAATCGTCAATTGTTTTGTATTGCGTTTACGCACTGTGTGTTGCTCGATGTTATTTGTCATTGATTGGTTTGACCTACTTCCACATAGGGGGCAATGTTGAGAGACCATTCAGGATTGAGAGTATCACAAAGTATTTTGCGCTTTATGTCATTCTTTGACTTATTTGTAATAAATATGTCACGTATAACGCAGAAATGCAAATTTCTGCCAATTCTTCGAGGGTAATATAAAATTGTTCAACCAACTGAAGTTTTTTTTGAGAAGAAAATGTACCGATAAAACGTGATGTTCTGGTGTCGAATAAAAGAACTTTTCAGGATCTTCCTCAGTTTTTGGGTTTTTTAAATTATAAATGACTTCGTAAGGATTTTTTTCTCAGAAAATTCCGTCAATCCGTTCCAATGCTCAAGCACCAAAAAAGAAACAGTTTTATGGTCAAAGAGTGCCCATAGACGTTCGTTCACCAATAAGAGTTCCGGCTTCTACAAGTTTTCTACAATTCAGTACCTATTTTAGTTTGAGTTCACTATTCCGAGCTTGTCGTTTACATTCAAGGTGTTCATTGATGTCCTGTATTTTTACCTCATATTTGGGTTCGGTTGACAATCTTACCTCTTTGGTTTGCCAACAAGGAGAGTATCGCTAATAGTTTTGCATTTCGTTAATATTTTCGGATTCGCAATTCCTCCTATACAATATTTGGTTCCTGCGTTGTCCTTATACACTCATTTTTTTTTGCTAAATCAAGCTCTTGTTGATAGACTACTTTCATTGTTTTTGATCTGGAAAACCCTAATCTATATACTTCAATTTTAGCAACTAAACTAAATTGCCTCTTTGGGCCTCTAAACTGTGATTACAAGAGCCCAACTGAACAGCTGAGTTTAATTGCTTTGAAGGAAACTGGTATATTTATAGGTTTGAACAAATTGTGGACATAAGTATTTCACTTAGAGAAATGAACAAGTTGGTAACCAAATTTACAAGCAACTGAAAAGATTGTGAACCAACACTCGATCAGACAGGAGGATGAAGAAAATAAACGAGGGCTGCCATTTATAGAAAAAAAGCCGGAAAAGAAACGGAAAGGCAAAATCCCAAACGAATTTTGAAAAGAACACAAAGATAAAAGTAGGAATCCAAATCCAAATCTAAGGAGGATGGGTGTAATGTGTGTACTGCAGAATAATTTGTATGATTTTTCTGGCGATCTTTCCATATTTGGATTGTTTGTGGACCAAAAATGTCAGAGAATTATGATCAAACTTATGTGTGCATTAATATTTATATTGTTGTTCTGTTAGACAGATTTTTTTACAGCGTGATTAATTCATCGAGAAATAAAACAGAGAGCATATAAACATGATAGATAATAAATCGAAACGGACAAACACAGAAATTTCACTAAAAGAGACACAGTTTTGGAGCAATTTCACAGATACTAACAATGGACTTGGTGAGCAAAAACGTGTTACGAATGACTACTGTTTAACTTACGAATATGAAGTCGTCAATGTCGACAATCTCTTTGCCATAATCGCAACAGAACAAATCGTAAAGAACATCTTCGGGTCCTTTATCAGGATCGTCATCTCCGTCCGTCAATTGTAGCGACTGTTTCTTCCTTCATTAACATTTTCCGATGGATAAATTAGAGGACTTTCACAAGGTGATTTTATGATTGAAGTGTTATCCATAGCATCGAATTTTATCGAAGTGTTATCCATAGCTTATATGCAAATAAAAGAGTTTTTCTGAGTTCCCGCAGAACCCCCCCCCCCCACCCCATCACTTTTTCGTTGACCGAGGCTGATATCACTCTATTTCTACCTAAGTTTAGAATTTGATTGAGAAACTTGGGGAATATAATTAGTTTTCAGCCAGAAAAAAAATCTTAAGTTGGCGTTTCTTGGATCTTTGGATCCCCCAGTAAATTAGGGACCCCCCCCCCCCATTTGTATATGTTTAAACATTTTGCATGCATTTGAATCATTACGTATGATTACGTGTGAGTGAGCATTTAGAAAATACTTGTAAAGCGGTTGTTTGAAAAGGTGCTTTGAGCGGTGGCGCAAACGGAAAAGATCTCTTCTCTGTTTCTTAGGTTTTCATTCAATGTTGTCAAAGAGTTTATTTTTATTCCTATAGGAAAATGTTCCGCATTGATTATGATACTAACGAGAGCTTTTCAAGCAAACTCTCCGACGAAACCCGATCAATCTCTGATGACTGACTAATAAGTGGTCTACGAAATCCAGCCCCATCGTCCGGCAGAGGCTGAACCGTATCCGTCAATTCCTCAGTTCCAGACATCGGGGTTCCAGTGTGAAACAAATCCTCGTTAATTTGGCAATGTTCTGTCGAATTCCGACACGAAATGGAATCTTCGGGTGACAAATTATTGTCTGAACTTATAGTTTCGTCAGTTGAATTTTCAGTTGGTAAATAAAACAAAATGCTGTCTGAATTGTTGTTTTCTGGCGTAGGCGTTGTTGCTGTTGTTGTTGTTGGTGATGATGATATATCACCGTTTCTATTTCCTGTCGAGACCCCTATAGGGCATGAAGTTATGTTGTTTGGTTTGTTTACGTTGTTGTTGTCTCTGTCAACATTTTTTCGTGTGCTGCTGTTCATGACTTTTGATAACAATTTCGGAGAGCTAATTTTCTTCAAAAATTGCATTAATTCGAGGCTTTTAATGCATAATTGGTATAACTTGACTGAATGAAGTGTTTCGCAACATAACAAAATATTTATTGTTTACACGTAAAAAGCGCGGACATGAAATAAATAACAACAATATGACTTCTGGAAGCAAAAAACGTTCTTTTATCTCACCTTTTTTTATATTCCTGATTTTTGGGAAAGATTGAATGCATGGGGTGTTTTATTCTCATTTCGAGACTAAAGGGAAGACATATATCATAAAGAAGAGGAAAAAAGATTTCAATCCTGCAATTTCAAGTCACGTGAAAAGAGAACAGATTGTTTTGTGGGAAACAAAAGACGTTGATTGATGACTTTGACGTCACCTACACAATTTTATTTGTTTCTCAAACCATAAATTGTTTTTTAAAATTTGGTAAATGGGAAAAATAAACCATTCAATAAAAAAAATCGTACAACTAAACCGCCGATAAACCTATTTATTTTTTTTTTCAAAGCAATCGGCAGTTTTTTTGGTTAACAATTAAGAGAAAATAAATACCAGAAAACCAATTAAGTTATGAGTCTGCTAACTTGGTTATTATCTAATACGCGCCGTTAAGTTCTAACTCATGTAAAACTTCAGAAGTTAAGGAAATTCAGAAGTGAATTCCTAGGAAACTATATGGAATAATACTGTGGAAATAAATTGAAGGAATCGCTGAAGTGTGAAAGAATAGCGGTTTTGCCTTTTACGGAGCTATAACACGTTTTATGCATATAGGGAAATACCTATTTTGTAATAGACCGAACGCACGGCGCGTGACTGTGTTATTCTATACCTAATCTTTTGACCGTACGAACGATAGTAATACATACACTCCAAAAAAGTGAACCAAAAGATAAAAAGCAGAAAATGATTCGCTCTTAAACTCTTACATAAAATAAAGAACAAATTTTCATTGTTTAAACGCTGTAATGAATTTTAATGTGCGCGTGTTGTACTAAAATATGCTGTGCTTTTTCATTGGTCCGTTTAAAGGGGTGTGTATTATGGTTAGAATTTAAGCGTTATAACCAAAAATGGTAAAAACTTATTCAACAAGACTGAGAGCAATAAATTTTTGTTCATTTTGTTTGCACAAACAATGAACAATAATATTCCTTCATTAGTAGAAAGTGTTAAAAACGCGAATGAAATTGTAAAAATGTTGTAAAGTCTTAACGTAAAAGTACTATTGAACTAAAACGGGTAGGTAGTAAAATGGTTCACGTGAATGCATTTTTATAACACACACAGTGTAATGTTACATCAGCTAAAAAATAGCTGAAAAGCTAATGGAATGGAACAGCATTCAAAGCATATAGAAGCGCTGTTCGTGTGAATAGTTACAAGTATAAAAAAGAAATCCTTAATGGATAGCATGATTTTAAGGAATCAATTGAACCCGCTATAAGAAAAACATTGGTGCTCTTTTTTTGGCTATAATTTTCGTGTGACGTGTGAAAAAAATTTAATTTGTATCATTTCTTGTTCACGCGCACAATAATAACATGAAATGAGGACGAGGAATTTTTTGCTTTCGTGAACTAGCCTGGCTATTTTGTCAAATTTAGCATATCGATATCTTTTGCGGAGATATCTAGAAGTGGTGTACATTTAAAAAGACCTCAAAAATTGAATGAATCAATAAAGAGAAATTTTAAGGTTCGATGTAACCAATACTTATAACGATTCACCTCATCTTATCTTTTCAGGCTTCAAGAAGATACAACTTCCTAAAACTGTTTTTTACTGACTGCCAAACAGTCTTTCGTCGTATAAAAAATTTCATTTATTGTTAAGGAAAAACTATAAAAAAAACTATTACTAACTCTTCTGACTGTAGCAGTATGAAAAAAAAGATTCAATTATCGTGAGAAAACCAGCCTGTTTATACTAAACCCTTCAGTCCCTACACTACAGTGAATAAGATATAACTTTGTAGTTAATCGCTGCTTCTTTTTGTCCAATTTCATCTCCCATGCAATGATATGTAGTGATCTGTTTTAAGATAATTGCTGAAAAATTTTCTTTTGGAGTGATGTGGCAAATCTACACAAAATACAAAACTGAAACATTTGTATTTGATGCAATCCTAGTGTGCTATTGCCTTATTATATGTCGACGTACTGAATCAACCAATCAATCTACGCAAATAGGCAAGCAGTATAAACCATCAAAATAAATAGCAATTAATTAAAACTAGAAGCAATTTTTCTATCTCCGCTTTGATACAGTCCACTGGATGGCAATTCAAGCCCAGCAGCAGAGCGCTTGCCGAAAACAGCAACAACCTCAAATTTATAGCAAAATTGCTCATTCAGTCAGAGAGCCAATTTTTCGCATGTTTGCTGATTTAATTAACACATATATTCATGAACCGTGTTTGATTGTGATGACTGTAACTAAGTACTTTTTTCCATTTGAATATCTCAAGGTGCCCGTTAACTCTCACTCTAAAAATTATGTACAATCGGAAACGGATTTCTTCTCAGAAAAAGAGGGCAGAAATTTTTTCCTTTAATCTTTTTTATGCTAAGAGGGACTGGCAGCTTGATGGATGTTTTTGTCTTCAAACAAAAATTATGTTGTGCAGAACACGAACTTTTCTTTTTCAATTTTTTGAGGATATTTTGTCGAAGATAGTTTTTTTGCAAATATTAACCTATCTCGATTGTAAGCTTTCTAGCTTTTTGTAACTAGGCTTCAGTTGATAAATCTTGTTGCCTCTTTTTCCATTTTTTCACAGAAAAAGTTGAACGTTTAAAATTAGCAGATTGGGATTGATGCGCTGAATGGTATTTACTACTTGTTCAAATGTTTGCGATTTTCTGTATGACTGATGGTTGTCCTAACATAGGTGCTCGCAGAAAGCACCATTGTAACCATTTCAATGCCATTTACAGAGCAAAAATAGGCTCCCTGATCTCAAACAAGCAATAATCATGGCCAAATAAAAGACTAGTTGTTTGAGGTCAATTTTTTCAGCTCTGGTGGTGTACATTTATTTAAAATTTTTCCCATTCCAAACAATTTCTTATTTACATAATACTAGTTGTTTGTGACGGATCGAAACACTAAGCGTGTTTGCGCATCACAACATTATCTAATCAATATTGTTATTTTTTTTACAAAAAATGCATACGCTTAACATGTACATTTGCTATTGATACCTACTGAAAATATTATAAAATCAATAGTAAAATAACAAGAAAGATAATCAGCAGTTAAGCGCAATTCATTAACTCCTCGCTGCCGTTTCAAGTCAACAAAGACAAAAAAAACTTTCAAAACGTTAAAGTCAACAATTCTACTCTAAAAAGTTCATTTGGTGTGATGTGGCAGTAGTACACACAAAACAAAACCTGAAACATTTTTATCTGACGCAACCTTAGTGCGCTATTGCCTTGGTATTACCTTGTCGACGTAGTTAATCAACCAATCAAACTATGCCAATTGGCAAGCAGTATAAACCATCAAAATATGTAGCAATTATTAAATAATAGAAGCAATTTTTCCACCTATGCAACGATAAAATCTACTAGCTGGCAATTCAAGCCCAGCAGCAGAGCCACAGCAAAAAATAACAGAAAAACTCAGCGGAGCGGGTTGACCAAGTATGTAGCGATAATGCTGGATCAGTCAGAACTAATATTTAACATCTTTACCGATTTCAGTAACACATAAAATTATGCACGGTGTTTGATAGTGATGACTGTAACTAAGTACTTTTCTCGATTTCAATATCTGAAACTGTACCCTAATTTTCATTCTAATAGTCACTTAAAAATAAAAACTGATTTTTTCTCAGAAAAAATCTCTTTTTATGCTGAGAGAGACTGTCAGCTTAGTGGATTTTTTCGCCGTCAAACAAAGATTTCGTTGTGTAGAACATCAAAATTTCTTTTCTTCATTGAGGGTTTTTTGTTGCAGATAATTTTTTTAAAGATATTAAACTAGCTCGATTGGCTGCCTTTAAAAACTAGGCTACAGTTGATACTGCTTGTGGCATTTTTTCCCATTTTTCACAGAACAGTTGCACGCTTAGAGTTAACGCAATTGGATTGATGCACTGGATGGTGTTCACGACTTGTTCAAATGTTTGCAATTTTTATGAGACTGATGTTTGCTATATCAGAGGCGTGATATTTGCTCTAACCTAGGAGCTCCCAGAAAACACAAGTGTAATCTTTTCAGTGCTCCTTACAGAGTAAAAATAAGCTAACCAATCTCAAACAAGCCATTATCATGGCCAAAAAATAGCTACTAGTAGTTCGAGGGTATTTTTCAGCTCTAGTGGTTTACTTTTAATAACAAATTTTTCTACAATAATCAATTTCTAATTTATATAAATGATTTGTTTGTGACGATTCGAAACATTAAGCATATTCGCACCTAACAATATTTTCTAATCATTATTGCTTTCGTTTTCAAAGACGCTTACGTTTAAGATGAACGTTTGCTAAGGGTACCCACAAATAATTTAATAAAATTATCAGTTATATAACATTAAAAAATATTCAGCAGTAATGGGCATTTCAAAATCTCCTCACTGCCGTTTCAAGTCTACAACGACTACGAAAACATTCAATAGGTTAGACTCAAAAATGGTACTCAAAAATATTCATTGGGATCGATGTGGCGTTTCTATGCACAAAATAAAGCTATATCAATTTTACATGATGCAACCCTTGTGCGCTATTGCCTTAGTTTTTGTCAACGTAGTTAATCATCCAATCAAACTTTGCCCATTGTAAAGCAGTATAAACTATCAAAATATGTAGCCGTTAATTAATAATAGAAGCAATTTTTCCATCTCTGCAAGATACAATCCACTAGCTGACAATTCAAGCCCAGCTGCAGAGCAATAGCAAAAAAATAACAACAAACGCAGCTGATAGGGCCGGCCAAGTATGCAGCGATAGTGCTAGGTCAGTCATATTTTGCTTTTTTTCTGATTTCAGTAAGACATACATTAACGCGGGGTTCTTGATAGTGATGACTGTATTAAGTACTTTTATCGAGTTCCATATCCCAAGGTGCACACATTTTTTTACTCAAAACGTGAATTACAATCGGAAACGCATTAATCCTAAAAAAAGTGAGAAGTTTTTTCCTCTAATTTTTTTAAGCTAAGAGACACTGGCAGCTTATTGGTTGTTTTTGCCGCCAAACAAAATTATGTTGTGCTGAACATCAGGTTTTATTTTCCTCAGTTAATTGAGGAGATTTCTTTAAAAATAGTTTTTCAAAACCTAATAACCTATCTCGATGTCCGGCTTTTTAAAACTACAGCTCCGTTGATACTGCTTGTGGCATTTTTAACATATTTTCACAGAACAGTTGCACGCTTAAAAGTAACGTTTTTGGATTGATGCGCTGGATGGCATTTACCACTTGTTCAGTTGTTTGCGATTTTTGGTAAGACTGATGTTTGTACTATTAGAGGCCTGATAATTGGTCTAACGTAGGAGTTCGAAGAAAACACCATTTTAATCATTCCAATGCCCCTTACAGAGCTAAAATAGGCTCCCTGTTCTCAAGCAAGCAATTATTTTGGCCAAATAATAGACTACTGGTTTAAGGGCAATTTTTCGGCTCTAGTTGTTAACATTTAATAACACACTTTCCCACAACAAACAGTTTCTAATTTCCATAAAATGATTAGTGGTGGATCAATACTCTCCTTTTCGTCAATACTTTGAAGTAAGAAAAAGCTCTAGATTAAGCCTATATTCTGTCTTTTGTATAATTCTATGCATTACTTGTAATTTGTAATGTAGATTCAGCGCTGCTATCACCAAACGGATAATTAATCGGGCAATTAGAAGGAATAAATTTAAAAGCGTTACGAATACTACTAACACTATCAGAAAGCTTTAAGCAAATTATCGCGCTCTTAGACTAACAAGTTTTTAGTGCTAACACTTGCCGCAATTTATGCCTCAATTACTTCGACTCGATTCAAAACGGAAAGTGCACATTCTCACAAGAAGGGGGCTCTTAAAAAATTATAGTTTGATCTTCCTCGTATTCGCAACTGAGATTTGCGATGAAGAAACCTCCAAGCAAGTTTAACAAAGAATAATCACGTTCATTCATGGGGAACTACGCTAGATTTCCAAAATAAGCACGTACAAAATAAAAAATTGCAGTGGTTTCCATTAGAGCAAAGCGGACTTTGGGCGCTTGTGAGATCAACAGGTGATGTTTTAAGTTTAAAAGATTTTAAGTATTGTAAACGGTTAAATAAGATTTCATTGGTTAAAAGAACTGTAAGGTTTCTAATATTTCTATGGCCAGTTCTTTAGCTAATACTGCTTGTGGATTTTTCATGGAAAAGTTGGTTGCTTAATGGTAACGCATTTGATTTGAAGTGCAGGATGACATTTACCACTTGCTCAAATATTTGAAATTGTTTGTACAATTGACGTTTGTTTTAATAGAGGCTTGATATTTGCGCCTACAGAAGAACTTCCGCAGAAAAGCCCAGTAGTTGATTTTCACTGAAAAACAAATTGCTTTCAAATCTCTGAAACAAGCAGTTATCTTGTATTAATTGCGGTCGCCAGTGGACTGACAGCAATTTTTCAGCTCAAGTAACTTACAGATAATAACACTTTTTTCCCGAAAACAAACTATTTCCTAATTACATAAAATTTTTTTTGTGAAAATCCAAATTCAATGCGTGTTTGCACCTTACAATATTATCCAATCACCTTTGTTTTCATGTCTAAAATTTGCACAAAATATGAACGTTTGTTACTGATACTCACTAATAACTTCGCTCCTCGTTTTCGTTTTATGCCAACAAAGACAAAAAGAACTTTTTAAATGTTAAACTCCTTTTCGTCAATCTTTTGATTGAAGAAAAAAATTTAGTCTGTATGCTGTCGCTCGTATACTTGCCTTGAATTTTTTTTTGTAAAATTGAATAAGCGCCGCTAAAAATGAACGGATAAATAGTCAAACACATGGAGCGAATGTATTTGAAAGCGTTTATTATCAACACCACCAGGACTTGTTGAACAATTTATCGCGCGCTTAGGCTAACATTGTATTAGTTTTAAAACTTGGCACTTCTAAGTAATAAATTTGTCGCAATTTTGGCCTGAATTAATTCGACTAGAATCAAGACTGCAAATACGCGTTCTCTCAAAACGACGATCCGATATTCAAAATTATCTCATGACCTCCTTGATGTTTGCAACAGAGTTGCGGTGAGAAAACTTTCAACCAATTTCAATGAGATTAATCAGATTGATTTAGGAGAAGAACATCAGATTCTCATAAAAGCCCATACAACATATAAAATTGCGGTTTTTGTGAGGAGAAAGCAGACTATGGGCGCCTGTGAGATCAAAAGATGACGCTTTAATTCTTAAGATTTTAATTATTTTAAACGATTAAATAAATTTTCCCTCGTATAAGGGATTGTTGACACTCCAATTTTTCCCTGCGAGTAGGAAAAGTAGATATCAGTTCACTGAACTTGTGATTCGCAGCGATAGGCCCATATTTAGCTGCCAATAATTCTTAAATTTATTTCAGAGAAGTTAGACGGAATGAATTTACAGAGAGGAGAAACAGTATCGATTTCGGCTCCTGACAACAGCATCCATTGTTCTATAGCAATAGTCTCAGATACGAAATTATAATTCACACAAGTAGTCGGATATTGTGTATTGAACAACATCAACAAAATATTACGGACAATCTGATCTACGCGCATAGTAAGACGTCTACTTTGTCCTTCAAAAGCAGCTGAAAATCAACCCATTGCCCGGACCTTGCTCACAGTGAGTTTCAGCGCTGTATCATTGACTCTCAATTGTAACCATTACTGTACCAGACAAATAGAAGTGTAAATACTTCTCCCAGTCTGCCCAGAGTCGATTAAGAAACATCCCAGTCTGTCTCTTATCTTCGCAGCCTAATTTACATTATTGGTGAACACTGCACAGAAGGTTTCACATCATCAGACTGTACATACAACGAACATAGCAAATTTTGAAAATTTCGAATAACTGGTGTCATGCATAAAATTTTTAAGATGGCGATATTCTGAACAGCCATTCTAGCTCTAACTAAACCATATTGGTGCGTTCATCTAAACCATATTGCTGCGTTCATCTAAACCATATATTGGTGCATCGGCGGAGGTCGGAGATCGGTGGCGGAGGTCGGTGGCGGAGGTCGGTGGCGGAGGTCGGTAGCGGAGGTCGGAGGTCGGTAGCGGAGGTCGGAGGTCGGTAGCGGAGGTCGGTAACGGAGGTCGGAGGTCGGAGGTCGGCGGAGGTCGGCGATGTAAAAATGGTCTCTATGTGCTCTCGTAATACCAAAAAACGTTTGGCGGTAGCGGAGGTCGGTGGAGGTCGGTAGCGGAGGTCGGTGGAGGTCGGTAGCGGAGGTCGGAGGTCGGCGGAGGTCGGAGGCGGAGGTCGGTAGCGGAGGTCGGTAACGGAGGTCGGAGGTCGGCGATGTAAAAATGGTCTCTATGTGCTCTCGTAATACCAAAAAACGTTTGGCGGTAGCGGAGGTCGGTGGAGGTCGGTAGCGGAGGTCGGTGGAGGTCGGTAGCGGAGGTTGGAGGTCGGCGGAGGTCGGAGGCGGAGGTCGGTAGCGGAGGTCGGTGGAGGTCGGTAGCGGAGGTCGGTGGAGGTCGGTAGCGGAGGTCGGAGGTCGGTAGCGGAGGTCGGTAGCGGAGGTCGGTAGCGGAGGTCGGAGGCGGAGGTCGGAGGTCGTTGTGCGAGTCAGAATTAGTTGTGTAGAAGTAGAAGTAGTAGTGCAAGCATCGGGCTTCGCCCGTGGGGTGTCAGTCCCAGTGTTCATCAGTGTGTTTCCGTTTATCTTTTCCAGTGTCTGAATAGTAGACTCAATGGTAGACTCATATGTTGTGTATTTCAGATTTGATTGTTGCTTTGTTTTTGATCCCTTTGTTTACCTGAATTTGTTTTCCGTGAAATGGCCAGTGATATTGTGTTTAATTTTGTTTTCCACGAAACAGTTATACAGGCGTGCGAAGAAGTCGATTTGTTGCTTGCAATTGTAGATCAGAAGACGAAAGATTGCCACGGGACTGTTGATATTATAAGGGTAGTACCATCAGAAAAAATAATCAGGAAGCGAAAGAGGGTGACCAGAAGTAGTAACGTAAAGAAGGTGTTTTTATGTGACCAATGCGACTACGAGTCGGATGCTAAATACTTGATTGACCGCCACATGAGACGAATCCATGAGAATGCGGAGAAGCTTAAGTGTAAGTTATGTAATTTCACATCAATTTACCCGTATAGCATCAAAAGGCACGTTGCTAGACAGCACCACAATGTTGAAATGTCATCTGAATCCAGTTGTATCATGGCCAGAACACGAAGGACTGTTATTCGGGAAACATCAAGTGACAATGGAACATCAAGCGAAAGGGACAACGTTGATCTGTTGGAGATAGGGTCGGTGAACAGTTTTTGGCGGATGTAGTTGAGTTTGAGTTTGACTGTTACCTTGTTATAGTTATTTGTTTATGTATACTTGTTTTTTACTTTCTTTACTTGGATTACTTCACAGTACACAACTCACTTAACTCACTTAGTCTACTGCTTTATGAAGGATGACGGAACGGAAAATAAATGTGTTACCCTGCACTGTTTGTGTTACCCTGTATGTTACCCTGCACTGTTTGAAGAGAACTCAGATGAGGTTAAACTATGCTTTCGGCAAGATGCTACGCATCTTGCCGAATTGCTCTGGAGCAATAACATCCGGCCAGTTACTGACCAAAGTTTATCACAGATCATATCTGATTACGAAAATAAACCGTCGAATGTTATCAATAAGTATCCTTTCTTCTTAAGTTACTCCAGTCGGTCTGGAATGTTTGAGTGCTTGGTAAACAACCATCTCGACAGCAGTCTTTTATTTTGCAAGTCTCTATTGTTCAACTTATATCACAACAGCACTTAACCATTACGTCTACAGCTCAGGTTTATTTCTTCGCAGAATTTTGTACAAAATTTGGCAATTCGCAAAGTTTGTGCAGAGAACATCTCATGGTTTTTGGTCTTATTCTGTTACAATTTGATTGAGGTAATTCCTTGCCCAGATATAGCGCAAAAGGTTATTTCGAAACTGAGTCTAAAAAATATGGCTGATCGTCATATATTTGTGCTTATCTGCTTTTTTTCAACTTCCCTTTAGTCGTTTGAACTGTGTGTCTTTCGATAACAGAGTTAAATATGTGCATTGTTTACAGAGAACTGTTTCGTTCAGTTTTTCCTAGTCACTTGCGTAGCTTGTTTTAAGTGGCATCCCGGATCTGTTAGTCTGTTAAAATCAGAGCTGGAACATTAATTTTTACAGCCTGGATTTTAGCCAGGCCAGCTTTTCTGAACATGTCCCACTTTGCAATTTACAACATGTTCTGCAGAGAAAATTATAGTGATTCATCCTACGCATTATTGAACTACGCATTTGGTGAAACGTGCATTGAAGGAAGCCTATTACGTAATAGTGACAGTGATTATGCAGTAGTGACAGTCTCGTAATAGCATCGCGAATGAAGTAACGGTGTCATTAAAAACCGAATCAGGAGGACTGGGCAATTTTTGCAACAGAAACCGAAAGTTAAGTAACGAAACAGCAGTAGCTGCAGCACCTCAGCCCCCCAAGAGACGGATCACAACTACTAAGTTGGAATCGTATAGTCGAATGACTTCATGTCCTGACAGCTCCACGTCTGTTGCAGGGGAAGAAAATGAGTAACTTTTTCGTCAGTGATGCCAATGCTTCAAGATGACATAAACAGTACTGATGACACAACATGAGCAGCAGCATAGACTAGAAGATAAAATTAACCAGAGCACCAGAACTGCTGCAGCATCATTAGCAAGTAGTCGATCTAATTCTGCATTGATGATTCTGCATTGATCTAATTCTGCATTGATGATTCTGCATTGATCTAATTCTGCATTGATCTAATTCTGCATTGATGATTCTGCATTGATCTAATTCTGCATTGATGATTCTGCATTGATCTAATTCTGCATTAATTCTGAATTGTTTGAGCTATCATTCACTAATTGCTATAGTTTGACCTAGTCACGCGCTGCTTAATTAATTCAACTTTCCGCGCTGCTTCTTTTCCCCATTCGCATTCATTGAAACAACGCGTTATATTATCGTTTGCTACACGTGGACACGCTGACGAACACGACAGCAGCGTTCCAGGTGTGTCCACCCGACATTCCAGGCCAGACGAGGTCGGCCCACGTCCACCTTCGTCAGCAGTAGCACCTCTGACCTCCGACCAACAACACACCAGACCCCCCCCCCAAAGGCGAAACGTATCTGATTGCTCAAATCTGATTAGAACTGATAGAGTGGGGTGTACGTGGGGGGTGGGGGGGGGGGTAACGGAGTTACGGTAACGTTTGCGCGGAGCGACGTGGTTTGGTTTGGGGGGGAGGGGGGAGGGTCCTTGATGTTAAACGTTAGAAGGCAATTTGCCATCAAATATCAGAAAGCCCGGTCATGTTTTATTGCCCGGGTCCAGTTTTATTCCTTCGCTGGTATAGTCGATTCATTACAGAACAAATTTAATTACTATGTTGATATTTGATCTATTTCAGAGCCTTGTTGTTCGTTTCTATTTCAAAAGCAAAGTCAAAGCCAGTTGAACATCTGACTTCCATCAATTATCATTATGTCGCAAAGCAGTCGAAAAGTTGTAATGGTTCAAGACCCGGCGGCCGACGAAGAATTGGCATACAACAATGAAATTCGTCAAGTTATAATATATCAAACACGTGCTATGGAACCATTGGATGATATCGGTCAGCAGTTTGATAACAATAATGCGGGAAACAGCTCCAGTGTTGTAAGTTTGGTTCATATTATTATTATTTTTATTATTATTATTATTAGTAGTATTATTTTTATTATTATTAATATTATTATTATTATTGCCTATGTGTGTGTGCGTTTGTGTTTACGTGTGTGTGTATATCTGTGTGTGTGTGTGTGTGTGCGTGTGTGTGTTTGCGTACGGGTGTGTGGTGTGTGTGTGTGTGTGTGTGTGCTGTGTGTGTGTGTGTGTGTGCGTGCGTGCGTGTGTGTGTGTGTGTGTGTTTGCGTACGGGTGTGTGTGTGTATGTGTGTGTGTGTG
>NW_027449331.1:0-8230 GCF_964194025.1 Convolutriloba macropyga
TGGGACTTGACATGAAACTATCACAACCGAACGTATCCACTTAATTATTACCAAACATGCCTTTAATGTCGACTGCTAGTTGGTGGGATGAAAAGATAGAGAGGTGAAATGATAGTGGGTTAAATGAAAGAGGGGTTAAATGATGTGGTGTTAAAACATGCGGAGTTAAATGAGTCGGGGTGAAAAGAAGTAAAACCGTCAACCTCGGTTGTTACTCGGTCATGGAAAAAATGCCATTAGTCGGCCCCTGCAAGAATTAATTACTAGAATTTCTCATTGTAAATAGAACTGAAACGAAAACTTATTATGAACCTTGAACTTTTAAATGGTAAACAAAGCCATGCTATCAAATAGCCACTATTTATTCGATATGAACTGAGCTTGTACAGATCAATAAGAAGATAAATCAAGTTTTAAATCTTGACCTCCGTTACAATGTGGAATTATCCGTGTCTGACTCTGTTAACAGGTAATAGTCTTCTTTTGAAAAAAAATTTGGATCAAGAATTGCAATAATATTAAATGTTTGGCTACTAAATTAATTGCATTAAATTTTGCGTTGCTTCAAGTTCAATTTGTTCGTTTCATTGATCTAACACAAAATAGAGCTCGGCGGAAAAAATACAAAAATCCCACAGCTTCCCTTGATGAATCATTTTGATTTCATCACTTTGATTCAATACCGGCGGCCTCGTGGTAGAAATATGAACCGAGTGCTTCAAACAAAAATTGATCATCACTTTCCAAAAGACAAGATATTAATCAGGAGTGTGAGAAATTTATGACAAGACATGAATCAAGCAACTTATTATGACACGACATTTATTTGGTTCAGTTTTTTTTAAAAAAAAATTTTGAATTACCCGAAATATTCCTATGTGATATTGCCTAGAATTAAACTGACTGTATTACGAGATAGAACAATTAGTTGTGAATTCAGTAACTAGGCATAAATTAACGCGGAAACGGTTTCCACTGTAAGAAATACATAATATACACTATGGTACCAAAAAGCAACGTACAGCAAGAAAATTTTTGAAATTTTTAAACTCAAACATCAAATAATAAAACATTTTGAGTTCAAATCAGTTCTCTAGTAACTGGTAGTTACGTTTTTAGTTCTTCTAATATCTAGTAGACAAATTATGAAGTTTTCAGGCAGATTTACAACGAAATCTGAGTAAAGTCTTCTTCCAATTTTTCCTAAAAAGCTCTCGGTTTCCGTACTTTTTAGTTCACATTTGCCCATAAATTATCAAGTGGATACGAATCGGGACGCTTTGCCGACCATTCCAGTATCTACCGCTACTCGTCTTTGAAAAAATTGATGACAATAGTTTTGGTTTATGCACAAAAACATCAGTTTGTGCAAAAATAAGTCTTGGAAATCCTGTTTTCGTAATTTTTCAAAGTTTCCAACAAGTCAACTAGCTGTGTGATCTAGCAAGTGAACTAAAAGATTTAACAAACAGTATCTCATCTGATAGCATTGTATCCCACGACGTATAGGATTGCATGTGCAATTCAAATTGTTGTCGAGAAGTCTCGTTTCATTTCACTGTACGAGTCCAACAATTTCTTCGCTAGAGACGACCTGAGACGGTTACACATTTGCCCTGGTTTGTATGCATCTTGTGTTCAAGATATTGATTTTAAACTGAGTTTCTCTCATTTTCTGATCATCAAAATTGGACATTTTCAATCGCAAAAGCGTGGTGAACATAAATTAACGAGGCAGCCTAATCTTCTTTTCTATGTAAGCGAAGAAATTGAGAATAAAACGTGTTTAAAACTTCACATTTTAATGCCTGAGTGCGAATCAAACAGATTGAGCAAAAGTGATGCTTAAAGCGCCCAAACTGAGCTGTAGGTATTTTTGGCACCATATTGTATTTGCAGTTTATAGTTTTAATATCCTCGAATCTCCGTTTTTTTCTCAACAAAATTTGCATAGTTTATTCCCAGCTTTCCATGGTAATCGAATTCTCAAAAATCGTTCTTGAATTACGTTAGTCAATGGAAACTCAATTTTAGATGTACCATTTTCTTCTTGGATTCATGAGCACTCCAATCGTTCATAAAGTTTAAGCTTATAAATTTTGTTACAATTAAAATCGAGCAAAAAATTCTTTTTAATTGCTTTGTTGTCATTGATTGCATTAATAAAACTTTATTTCGATTCTTTTGAAAAAGTTCTATTAATATCTCCAATACCGCCTGCATCTCATTGGTCTCATTGAACAAAATCTTGAGTAAGGACCTTCAACAATTTGTTGCAATTGGGCTCGTGAATCGCGAACGAAAACTTTAATTTTCAGGGTACACCAAATTTCATAGTTCAAGACATAGTAAACTATCCTTATGTTCTTTAAGAAGGATTTGTTTTCATTTGTTTTATCCGAATCACATAACGCGGCATAGCATAAATTTCTCTCGTACAAATTGACACAAAACTGTTTAAATTATGAGATTACCGTTAGATTCAATTGCAATGCGCTCAACTCCCAAACTATCATAATAATAGAACTTTCATAAATCATTCTTGAATTTATTTGGATAATGGAAATTCAATTTGAAGTATACCTTCGACTTTTTTTCATGGGCACTCCAATCTTCCTTAAATTTTAACCGTTCAATATTTTGTTACAATGAAAATCAAACAAAAAATTATTATTATATGTTTTTATTGTATCTTTAAATTTTATTATTATTTTTGCATCAACAAACTTTGTTTCGATTCCTTTCAAAAAATTGCTATTAACCTGTAATTATTTGCGCATGAATCTCTTTATAACATAAACGGAAACAGTAAAAAAGTTCTTGTCAAGGATCTTTCAATGGGAGCAAACAAATAGACTCATGAACAAAATCTGGAATGAGAACAATTAAAAATGTGTTGCAATATAGCTCTTCAATCATATAATGATTTCAATCCGAATCACACAATGACGCATAGTATAAATGTTTCTCGTACAAATTGACTCAAAACTGTCTCTTGTTTCTACACTAGATGTACAGTGGGACTTGATGCGGACCGTGGGACTTGATATGAAACAATCTCAGCAGAACATGTGATTAATTTATCAGCTTAATTGTGAGATAGCATGCTTGTAATACCGGGTGCTAATTTTCAATCAGAAAAATACAGGAAAATATTAAAGGGAATAATATATTGAGTATAATGGCTTTAGGTATTTCGGCATTGGGTATTTTATCCTACAACCAATTTTCAGGAGTGAAGTTTTTATTTTCACCGCCTTCACCGCATTGAGCGTTAAAAACCGCAATTCGTACACCTCGACACCTCGACTCAGGAGAAAACCCCGAAGTTCTGTCGGTATGATAGGTTTTCAAACGGAGGAAATTGACGATTAAGTCAGTTTAAACAAAGTTTGTCAAAATTCAATTTGAGTGCAAAAGATATTTATTGCAACTACTTTTTTGATGATTACCATTTCAGCGTATCTGTCCATACTCCAATTTACCACTGCTCCAAGAGGTCAACCACATTTGACTTCACTTGGGTTCCAACTAGCGGGTACAGAGGAGGAGGGGGCAAAGTTGTGTCTACAATACAGGTGAGTGCGTTCAGTAGTTCGGTTCAAAATTTAACGAAACTAGATCCAAACATTTAATCTATTAAACGAGGACACCTGGGTCGAGGAATAATCTGAAAAATACGTAAGATAAGCGGTGAGAAGCTGTTTTTTTTTCACCGCAAATTTCGTACATACTTTTGCGGTGAAATGCGGTGAAACTATGCAATTTCACCGCTACAGTATGCGGTGATCTTACAAAAATCACCACATTTCACCTCTTACTACAATTCCCTGCCTTTCACGGTTTCGAACCCCTCACCTCCTGCATGTCAGCCACTTCTTCTTCCACTGCGCCTTTTTTCAAAAATTTCTAGAGTATTCGTTTTGAATTTAAATCAAATTCACTCTACTTTCTGTAAAACATGCGCGTTGAGTTTTTGTAAGATTAGCGGTGAAATTACAAATTTAAGCGGTGAAATGTGATGTCTTGTAAGTTCACCGCTTGCTCTAGTGGTGATATAACATAAATTCACCGCTTAAAAAAGTTTTCAAAAAGATGCATGATTATTCGTGGGTAATTGTTCCGTGCGTCTTTTAATAAATGTATCTTAACTTCGTTGGACAAAAAACAATTCGAAGCGTTTTCTAGGCGGTGAGTTTATGTAAGTTCACCGCTAATTTGAGCAGCGAATATATGTAATTTTATCGCATTCACCGCTTATCTTACATAGTTTGACAACTTTTTCAAAGCGGTGAATTTATGTCATCTCACCGCTAAATTCAGCGGTGAAATTATGTAATTTCACCGCTACCAGGCGATAAAGGTTTTTTTCACCGCATTCACCGCCTGATTTATGTTATTTCCACGCATTCACCGCTTATCTTACCTAATTTTGCGTTGAATGGCGGTGATACCTCGACCCGGTCAACCCTAGGTTAACGGTCGACTTTCAATAGCCACTTAATCTTGTCGAATTCTGCTCATTTTTTTTACAATTTTTTTAATCAATTATTTCATTTATTGGTCAAAGTATGATCATTTTTCCCAATTCAAGTCACTTTGCATTTTGTAAGCATGATATCTCGTCTCAGGGGCTGCAATAAAAATTTCATAGCAAACCTACCATCACAGCGTGTTTTGCTTTCAAATTCGTCCAAAATTATGAAGAAATTTCGTTCTTTGAGAACACCAATTATAGCAAAATTTTATGGTCTATTCTGTCCCTTCCCCCGTGTTCTTATGCGCCTCACAAAGTATATAGTTAGATAACAATTTATGTGTACTTACATAGCATGTTTTAATGTAAAAATAGTACGTGCCCTTGGTGAGATTTATAAGCCCATTAAGCGAGGGCGGGGTGGGGGAGGCGAAACAAATCAGGACTGTACACTGTGAGTAACATTTTTTAATTTTCATAATATCACGATTGCAGAGAAAGGAACATAAGATTTAATGGCTTCTTGCATGTGAACTTGCATCGGCTCTCAAAATATCCTGTTTTTTCATCAGCTGATCAGTGAGAGCCGGTCCCCTCCACTGAAACGTAGAAATTTCCTTAAATGATACCGCTACATAATGGTTCACCAACAGACGTCATAAATTGACAGCCAATGAAGTTGTTACCCAAAGTTTCATTTTTCGCGAAAAGCATTTTTTTCGATTTGACTTTTACTTTCACTTGAACTCTCCTTATTGACAGCATAACAAGAAATAATATTGATACTTTGGTGTCTTTTGGCCTTAAATTATTTTATGACAGTTGTTTCTTCAAAAACTGGCTAGTATGTCGTATGGATCCTACTTGATTTAGCGATAACTAGAAATTATTGCAATAAAAACCGCCTGGAGAGATTACCAACGAGAATTTTCATCAATTGATAACCCAGGAAGAACTCAAAAATTTTGATGCTACGTTTAGAAAAGATGTTTTTCAATGTCGCAACCATCAGAGATGTACGTTGAAGTAAAATGTTTAACAAAACTGTAAAAGTAATCTGTCAACTCGTTTATGTTTGTTGGCAGAAGATTGTTTGATCAAAACTGCATAAAGTACTAATTTGTTATTTACGTAGATTTCTTGTCGAATATGAAGTGAAAAAAATTTTTGTCCAATGCTTGATTTTAGAGCTGCGAGATAGCTGTTTTTCCAGACATTGTAATTCCAGTATTTTATTAGCAGATCTATTAGACACTTGCTCAAAACTTTTCAAAAACTTTATTTTAAGAAAAAGAGCCTACATGCTTAAAATTCAGTAAACCCGCAATAAAAATGGAATCGGATCTGATTTTCTCAGGAGGAAAATAGCTATAACTATTCTTCGATGACACATCAATATCTCATTCAAACTACTAACAGATGTATCGCTGTATACCAATAAGCCACATCCGAGTGCAGCATAGAAGGAAACGAGTTGAATCCGGGAGATTCTTTCCGCATATATTGATTATTTTAAGAATCTTTTTTGTTTGGGTTTTTGTTATTTATTCTGCATATCTCTGGTGTGAAGCAAGGCTTGAATGCTTTTCTGGCAACAATGCATAAAATTTTTGTGGTGATTAGTAACTTAAATTTCTTTTTAAAAAAATTCTGGGTTAAGTAGTTAGTTAAAATTTATGTTTGAAATTAATTTTGGAGGATACTTTTCCTAATTTAGCATAATGTATTGGAGTTTCAATAACCCTTGGGGAAAAGTGAGCGCAATTTTGACATTTTTTAGCATGTGGGTTCCGTTTATTGGTCTAAACAAGATGACTTAATATAACAGATGGTTACAAAATCTAGCGGATAACTAAAAACTATACTAGAAATAGTCGACTAAGCAAATTGATTTAACAGTTTTGACCAAAGAGGAATGAAAAATTTTGCATCATCCGACTATTTTACAAAGTGAACTGGGTTCGAAAAACACCTAAAAACACCGTTTTCAGAGAGGACGTTTGATTGTGCTCGTAATATTTGGATTCCTTTGGGGTACTAGATACTTGCCTGACTATTTTTTTTCTGGAAATGGTAAGAAGTAAATACCCATAAGCATAAGCTCAAGAGTGCTAGTTAAAACAGCCATTGGAGATTGGATGCAATCATTTTCGAAGAGTAGTCAGCAAAGTTTCTACCTACTACTCATAAAAAATAAATTCTGTTTGTTTTGGATTTCCATTGTAATTTTTAAGGAAGCGTCTGCCAGAAACAGAGAAGATTGAATGCTATTGCTCTCAAAAATAAAAATTCTACATTGTTTTTAACAAAGAAAATTCTAGAAAAAATTGTTATCTAAATTATATTATATATTTTGCTTAAAGTTGATTCTACTCTCATATTATTTTTTGAAATTGATTTCACTTGTTTAGATAAAATTGCTTAAAAAATTAACAATGAAAGAAGTTATTTTAACAAAGAGAAGTTTTTGCTTCTTGAAAATTTCTATTTCCGCCTTTTCAAAAATAAATGTGGATTTTTTTTTGCCAGCATTACTGTTTCAGTCATTTACTGTTTAGATGCAGTGTTTTATCAACGTTTGACATTTGGTTTTTAAGAGTGCATGCCAGAGCAAACTAATTAGCAGTTTTGTACTGTCTATGGCTTTGAAATTTCTCTCTGTGGCATTTTCCCCTAAAATTATTTTTTTGAAAATCTCTGACTGACTTTCAGACCAAAGGTGTCTCTATGATCTGCATTCTCTCCATTTGACTCTCCTTTTTCTGTTGGTTAAGTGAGTTTCCAATCAGAATCAGTAACAGACACGGCAGTGGTTGCTTCTTAGTTATCATAATGTAGTGTTTTTCCCAGCGCTTTTTCAGTGCGAAAACTTTTCAAATTAAAAAAGATGCTAACGCTGAAAAACTTCAACTCTGACAAAGATTTTGAGCAGCTTGTTCGTTGGTTTATTTTTAATATTCGCTTTCGTTGAAATTTTGTTTCTAAAATTTTCTACTAGTAGTCAGTATTTGTCAGTAAACAAGGCACTTTCAACTCAATGTCAATACTTACTTATTATTTTATTGAATGAAACAAACTGTGTTCTTCCTCCTATTTTGTTTTGATCTTTTGTTCTTTGTTAGAAATTTTCTCGAGGCAAAACATATTGAAACTTAGGAAAACTTTTTCCTTGTTAATCTTTTGTCCTGGAACGGATTGAGTTCTTCTTCATCATCCTTTTTTAACTTAAAATTGTTTTTTTAAAGGCATTGCACTGGAGGAGGACCCAATTAGTTAAAGAAGTTTGTAAGAATCATATTAGTACCGTGATGTTTCTTAATGCAATTTTTGCCTGACTCATGTGACTTTTTGTAATGCTTGGAGGGAATTAGTTTTTCTCAGAGCCTAATTCCTAACCAGTCTCTAAGAATTCTATTCACTAAAACCGTTTTGAGGAGACAATTTCATGGTGCGTAGAGCGGTTCTTAAACTTGACAGTTTAATCTTCTCCCCAGTAACCTGAACCCACTCTATCGTCCCCCATTTAACCCTATTACACCCCCAGTTGTTTCCCTACCTGGTGGGTTCGACACGCCTCTCCTCCAGCCCTCCCAACCCTGCCCCCTCCCCAACCGCATAATCCCCCGTCCCCAAATCGTTTGATTTTCCCCACTGCTGCCTCCCTTTCTGCTACCTCTCCACTCAGCATTCTCCCAAATCAAGCATCTCTCAGTCCCAGCTGGGTACTACCGAAGCAAACCCATTGCCGGTGAT
>NW_027449332.1:0-33535 GCF_964194025.1 Convolutriloba macropyga
CTTAAGTGTTGATCTTTCAGTATCGGGAGGATTGACGCATGAGTAAAGAAACCAAAAACAAATTCGATCGCTTTCAAGAAGGGACATTATTAGATGAAATTTTAACATCTAGTGATAATAATTGCACATTTTATTAAGAGTTTCAAGTTTTCTTTTCGCTATCAGACTCGACGTTTCGATATTAGCTCACAGAATGTTCACGATAATTGGAGTGAAAAAATTGGTTAATTTGTGATCAGGACTTCTTGGAAGGGAGTAAACCGGGCGCATTGGCGTGTAAAACTGCTAATTTTGTTAATCAATTATGCATATTCTGGTGAATTACATGCGTTTGCTCGCGTTGTTGAGATTTTGGTCGAAGATTACTTAAATCACTTTCATAGATGGCTTCTCCACATTCTTTCAAGATGAGGTTTGCTGAATTGTAAAAGAAGTTTACTTGAGAGCTGATGATAGAAACTGTTGTTGGATTTCAGAGTGCAGTTCTACGGAGCTATTGTAGCTATTTGATGGCAAGCGCCCTACTGTATTGGTGATTGCGTGTATATAAACGCTACTTGATTTGTCAGAGATATTTTTTAGTTTTATTGTACTCTGCTTACAATTCAGTCTGTTCTACAAGATTTGTGATCTATAAGATCTCTTTAAACGGAAGAGATTTATAGTTCAAAGTAAAATGTTGACAATAACCAACGCTATCAAAGCCAACGCTATCAAAGTTGCTCCCGAGGCACTCAGAAGTCAAGTATAGCCTATACTTTTCGCCAGAAAAGGACTGAGCCTGAACCCCAACGCCAAGAAGAAACGGACGAATCTCGAGCTCCTACTCACCCGTGGACCATTAAAGAACAAAAAGAACTTGATACTTTGGCACGGAGTGATCAGCAACTCCATCACCAGGCACATCTCGAACAATTACAGTGCCCTACCCGTCTCCAGCCTCGTTGAACTACTGCGACGTTTCAGTGCTCGGATCTCGGCTATAGTGTACTGTCAACGACTAGGATCCCCAAACATATTAGAGGAATTAAGAAAGCTTGACATCCTGGTGATCGACGCAGGAAAGAAGTTACTATCAAAGAGACGCCAACGATCAGGGTGGTATCGGAAACAGCTTTCATTGGTTCATCCGGACTGCGCGATAGAGTTAGGGCTTCTTACAGGAGTGCTCCAGAGAAGAAATAACCTGAAGAGCATCGTTCTTCGGAACAGGACCTCCGGACGGAAGCGCCCATCTCAGAAGAGAAGCGAAAGAAAAACAAAAAGGAAACGACTTCAAAGAATAAGAACAAGGGTGCGGCCCAGGTGGTGGTATACTCCAAGTAGTCACTAGCTTGTGTATACCTCTGCTCTGGTAGCTTCCTGGAACTTCTGTTCCGGTGCGGACTAGGTGGTGGTGTACTCGCCCCTGACAAGGTGAAAATGTCACCCAAACGGACGAAACAATTAACTTCTACCAGTGGAGAGGAAAGAGATGGCTGGAATTGCGAGAAATGCAAGAAAGTGTTTATAGACCCCAATGACAAGATAATTGAATGCGACCGCTGTAGCAAACACTACTGTATCAAATGTATCAACATGCCAAGCGCAAACTATGAATACATGGCCAGACCAGAAGTTATCTGGTGTTGTGATGCATGTATCGACTTCGCCAGGACAACCATAAAAGAGGCAACACATCCACGGAATGATGTCGAAGAACTACGTAGCGACCTAAACACCACGATGAACTTGGTCAAAGCGCTAATGAATGACTTCTATTGCTTCATGAACGGACAGAAGAGCAGAGAAATCCCCAATCGAGCGGATCTACCGCCCAAAATTGGGTCCCTATTCCTCAGCAACCGGTGAAACCTATAAAAGAAATAATCCTAGAAGCATCTGCCGAACAGAAAAGAGAACAGGAGGAAGAAAGTAGACGAAGGAAGAACATTGTAATTCACAGAGCACCGGAAGACAACCAACAGGGAGAAGAAGAGAGACTCAAAGAAGACGACGAACTAGTTGACTCATTACTGTGCGAGATTGAACTACCAGACTTACGAGCCAAAAAATGCAAGAGACTTGGTAAGAAACCCACCCAAGATGACCCAAATGCAAAAGATAGACCACTGATGGTAACATTCGAGACAGAGGAAGAGGTTGCAAAAGTTCTACAGAATTTGACTAAACTGAAGGGGAAGGAAAAACGACTCGTCAACCTGAGAGTTTCTCCAGACCGAAGTATGAAGGATCGAGAAATTGTCCGAGAACTAGTACAGAGGGCAAAAAACCTGACAGCAAACGAAACAGGAGACTACGTGCACCTCGTCCGAGGGAAAACCATAATAAGAGTCAGAGCCAGAAAAAAACATACAGACGGAACCTCGAACTCTGGTTCAGCAACGTGGACACACTAAGTGCCCAGAAGACATCAGAACTTAGGATACAAATTGAGGGATCAACTGTCAAACCGGACATTATCCTGTTATCAGAGGCAAAACCAAAGAACTCAACTCTACCATGGGACCCATTATGGCACAAAATTGACAACTATTCACTGGAGGGTACCAATATGAACCCAAAGGAAAATGGACGAGGACTTCTGACCTACATCCGAGACGACCTAAAATATAACTTGATAAGTGAGGAATCCATTACCGAGATCCAACAACTTGAGATCAAATTTGCCGGCAGCACTTTAACAGTAGTAAACATGTATCGTAGCCCGAGATCCTGCGACGAAAACAACGCGAAAATCAACGAGTATCTGAAAAATATCGGAAGATCAAGGAAAAAATTCATAGTGGTAGGCGACTTCAATTATCCAGATATTGATTGGGAAGTGGCACGTGCAACTGGTGAAGCAGAGAGCAACGAATGGAGATTCCTGGAAGCCGTGAAGGACTCTTTCATGGAACAACATGTGAAGACGCCAACTCGAAGTGCCAGAAACAACCGACCATCTTTGCTAGATCTAATGCTGACGCATAGTTCCCTGGAACCAAAGAGAATAGACCATTGTGCACCCTTAGGAAAAGGCGATCATTTAATGACCAAAACATCGTTTGCTCTAACTGTAGGAACTGACATCAAGTATCGCCGAAACTACAGGAAATCCAACTTCAAAGCCATCAGAAAGTACCTGAAATCTAAATTAGACACCAACTCCACAGTCACCCAAAATGTAAACGAGAAATGGGAGCTCTTCCGGGACACGATCCAGACCGCAGTGGAGAACCACGTTCCATTGACAAAAATAACAAGAGGAGAAAAAAGTAGATTACCACTTGACTCCGCAACTAGAGAAGCCATCAAACAAAAGAAGAAGACATGGAAGCAGTTCATCAAGGAGAACTCGGACTGGTCATATCGAGAGTACGCACGAAGACGGAACATGGTCAGGAAGCTAACTAGAAAACGCCAACATGAAAAAGAACAAACTGTGGCAGCGGTGTGCAAGAGCAACCCGAAAGCGTTTTGGTCTTTCGTCAACCAGAAAACGAAAACAAGGGAAACCATCCCCGACCTTGAGAGGGAGGATGGAAACACGACAAGCTGTGACTATGAGAAAGCAGAAACGTTATCCAAGTTCTTGGCATCTGTGTTTGTCCACGAAGAACCAGACTGGGACATTGCAGTCACAAACCGAGACCAAATCGACGACAACATCAATATATCAACAAGTGAAGTCTTAGAGCAACTAAAAAAATTAGACGACACGAAATCACCAGGATATGACGGAATCCACGCTAGAGTTCTGCTGGAGGCAAGAGAAAAAATAGCTGAATATCTCACAGAAATTTTCAACGAATCTTGGAGAACAGGTACAGTCCCGGACGACTGGAGAAGGGCCAACATCTCAGCGATCTACAAAAAAGGACCAAAGAAAGACGCAGCTAACTACAGACCGGTTAGCCTGACATCCGTATGCTGCAAAGTTATGTAGAAGTTTGTAAGAAAACACCTCATGAACCATATTCTGACAAACGACCTGATTAGTCAGAAACAGTATGGGTTCATGACTGGAAGGTCGACAACACTGCAGCTCTTAAGAGCAATGGACGATTGGACAGAAGCGCTAGATAAGAATAACGAAGTGGATATTATCTACCTTGACTTCAAAAAAGCCTTCGACACAGTCCCTCACCAGAGACTCTTCAGAGTACTACATCAACTTGGAATTGGAGGTAAAACCCACGACTGGATCCGAAGCTTCCTCAATGGAAGAGAGCAAAGAGTGATGGTAAACGAAATTCCTTCAAGATGGGAACCAGTACTGAGCGGAATACCGCAAGGATCGGTACAAGGACCAGTCTTGTTCATCATCTACATCAACTCAATGACAGACGTGGTTCAGTCCCCACTCCTACTGTTCGCAGACGACGCAAAGCTCTACAGAGAGATCTCAACAGTAGAAGATCAACTAGTCCTCCAGAAAGACCTAGAAGAACTCCGAACATGGTCGAAGACGAGCCTCCTTGAGTTCAACGCAGAGAAATGTGTAAAGATGACATTGACATCAAAGAAGAAGACCACATCAGAGAGAACGTACAATCTTAACAAAGACCAAAATCTTAAGAGTGTGTACAAAGAGAAAGACCTGGGAATAATGACCGACAGCAAACTTAGTTTCGAAGAGCACATCTGTATGAAGTTGAAGAAGGCGAACTCTATTCTTGCCCTAATCCGCAGAAGTTTTATTAACATCAGCAAACAAGTATTTCTACAACTGTACAAAGCATTAGTCAGACCCCATTTAGAGTACGCGAACCAAATCTGGTATCCAAATCTTAAAAAGCATAAGACCAGTATAGAAAATGTTCAAAGAAGAGCCACAAGGCTAGTTGGATCCCTGCGAGGTTTAAGTTATGAAGAGCGGCTCAGGGAACTCAAGCTACCAACCACAGAATACAGACGACAAAGAGGCCGGATGATAGAAATCTTCAAAATCATCAATGGAATGTACGACGAATCTGCTACGGGAAATCTAATTCAGTTTATCGAACGAAACTCGAGGAAACATGGGCAGCAATTTTCCATCAGAAGAGCACGACTGGAGCTGAGGAAAAAGTTTTTCTCAGTTGATGGACCTAAAGATTGGAACGAGTTACCAGAACACGTCGTGTCAAGTGAAAGCTTGGATATCTTCAAGACACGACTTGACAGACACTGGCAACACAGGATGTTCCGCGAATTCTCCTAGGGTAAGGGACAACACGGTGGAGCTGGTCGACAGAGGCAACAAACCTACAGACCAGAATACTCGAACTCGAACTCGAACTCGTAAAAAATGCCTAAACATTGATGATCAGCTTTACGCTAAAATGAAGGACATGGTGTGGTAAGGCTCTAATTGCCAGAAAATTAATAAAACTACCTAGTGAACAGAAACCTAGTGAAAGACAATTGTTCGCAAGATATGTAGACAATATAATCTGTACGGTTAGTAATGAACCGGACATCTTGATCAAAAACAAAGCACTCTTCATACGAAATTGGAATTCACAATGAATTCGCCTGAAAAAAATGGTAACTAAACTCTTAAGACATGAACTTCAATGTAAATATCTGTAAAGATTTTAATCGCAGTTTCAGATTAAATAGTTTCAGATGGAATTAATGCTCATTGAAAACCATGGTTTACCTGGTTGGAGCTAGCTGTCTCGCCAATCTGACAAGAAATTTGGATATCAAGGACAAACGCCGATTTCAACGACTCTACTACTTGAAGCCTGGACTCTCTGTCAACCCCAGAGCGAAGGACAAGTACAAGATAGTGCAACACCTGATTCAAAACAAACTTGTGCTCCTAAATCGAAAAAGAATAGTCATCTGGCACGACGTGATCAACAATAGCATCACCCCCACAGAAGTAACAACAACCGACCCCTCTCCCCCGAGCAACTGATCGAAACCCTCAAGAAGCTCAACTCAAACGGGCAGATTGAAGCCATAGTCTACACCCGCCGAGCTGTTAGCCCTGACTCATCCATCGATCTCCAACAAACTGGCACCTCCATTCTAGAAGCTACGAAAAACCTGAGCTCTAGAAGAAAACGGGCAAATTTGGAAAATCTTTACCAGCTGACCCAGGTACACCCCGAAACCCACAACGATCTCAAGTTGGTGACCACTGTTCTCTTAAACTGTCAAAATCTTCGAAAGTTGATCAAGAAGAAGCGATCGAAGAAGCTGGCAAAGAAGAAACCGAACAAATGCAGAAGGACAGAAAGATTAAGCGGGAAAGCAAGAAAGCAGAAGAAGCAGAACAGCAAGAGTAAACAGAGTAAGTCACTGTTTTTCTGATTTTTTCTTTTCTCTTTTCTGCTTAGTGAACCTGGAGGTCCTGTTATCTCAGGGTCGCAATCACAAATTGGTAAGGAAACATCAGTAATAGTACTTACGTTCCCCTAAATCACACTTCCTGAGAGCCCGGAGACATTTATTGTCTTAGGATTGCGGAATTGTAATCTCCTATCAGATCCTGTGAATCCAGGAGCAATTAGCTTGCTTTGGAATTGCGGATCTGTTTTGGAAAGTCACCCCCTCGGTTAAGGTATAAAACGTCAGTGAATCCGGAGGTTTCAATGGTTATCTCGGAATTGCGACTGGTTTATAAAACGACCGAGATGACTCGATCAAAACCTGAATGCACCTGCAAAACGTGCTCCCTCACCATCAGCAACAAAATTGCAGTCTTCAACTGTGTCTCGTGTGATGATTCCATGCACCTGACCCCAAAATGCAGTGGAATGAGTGAAAAAACCATATATGGACTACAGGAAATCCGACAAAATATTCTGCTCATATGTAACGACTGTACGCAGAACAACCAACGAGACCGAGTTCTAGACAACTTGGCTTCCAGCAGAAAATCCCAAGACGTGGCGGAAATAGCGAAGAACTTCGATGAAGTCAAACTTGCGATATCCAAATTCCGAGCGGAAATCAAGTCCCCTCCGCCCGAGCCGACAAAACCAGACGTGCGTTCATCAGCACAGCCGATCATCCGGGAAAAGCCAACATTCGATTGGGTACGCTTCCGAGGGATCCCCGAATCCTCCGGATAAACCGCCAGAGAGCGTTATGACGAAGATGTTCAGAAACTAAAGGAAATCCTTGCCCACATGGATATCGACTGCCCAATGGATGATGTAAAACGCGTTGGAACCTAAGAAAATGAGAAAACGGGAACCATAATCGCAAAATTCTCCAGTGAACGTCATCGTCGACTTGTCCTGCTGTCCGCCCACAAACTTGCAACCTACGGAAAACCAATTTTTGTGAGCCTAGAACTCAATCCGGACGATATAAGGCTTGAAAACGCTCTGTTGATCAAACATAGATACCTCATGGATGTCGAGAAAAAAGCCCTGATAGACTTGCGAATTCGCAATCTGAAACTGCAGAAAAAGGAAAACAACAAATGGATGGACGTCGATGTCACTCCTATTGGCAGCCGCTCACCTCCGAAACAAAATTGACTACAAATTAAAAACAAACTCCAAATACTTAGTTTCAATGTGCGAAATTTGCTTGACTTCCAAAGGCGAAAAATCTTTACCAATGAAATAGCAAAGAAGAACTACGATGTACTCTGTCTCACCGAAACTTGGCTAACAAGCGATGTACCTGACAATGCACTCTTTCTTACTGGATACACAATCCACAGAACTGACTGACCTATTGAAAAGCATAACTCAAAACACGGAGGAGTTCTCATTGCGGTGAAAGACATTCCTCACTACAGTTTGAAAACAAAATGCACTCGGAAAGTGAATCGATTGCGTTACAAACTCCAACTGAATCACTTGTAGTTTGCTACATGTACAACCCTCCTAAATCTAGCCCTTACAGGGCACCAGCCAGTCAAATCCAAGAAAACCTGGAGGAAATCGAAAAGCAGATAAAACAACGGGACAATTACACCTTAATTGGCAACGGCGATCTCAACCTCCCTGGAGCTGATTGGAACAGCATGCTCTCAGATGATGACTACGAACTCTCGCTTCTCAACAACTTTGGAACCCACCGACTTCAGCAAATTCTGCCTTACATACGAAATCAATCACTGGATGTATGTCTCACCCAATCTCCTGACAGCATTGAGCTCGTCGAAATCGACAAAAAAACCTCACACGGGATTACTCAATCAACGGAAAGACATGCTCCGACTATCAAGCATTCCGGACAACCATTTCCATCGACGTATCAGCTACGAAACCAGCCTCCAAAGTGAAACATGCATATCACAATGTGAACTGGAAAGAATTTAACAGCCACATCAGAGACATTCCTTTTTCACCATACTGCTTAAGCAATGTCGATGAACTTGTTGACCAATGGTACCTATGGATCGAAAAGATAATCGAGATACTAATCCCCCGTGTCACTCAGCACCGAGCAAACCTTCCCCCATGGATTTCCTCTGCCACATCACACGAACTGAACATCCTCGGAACGATGAAAAGGAAATACGAGAGAGCACCGACCCTCAACCTCCTGATAAAGATAAAACGACGCAAAAAACTCCTCAATGAGCAAATCCTAACAGATCAGACAGTCTATGAAGACAAACTCTTCAAAAGCCGCCGAATGTCTGACCTACAGAAATACCTGAAATCCCTACGCAAATCAAAACATTTCCCTGATGAAATATAATACAATGTTGTGCAAAATGGACAAGAAACACAGAAGACGGCCACAACCGATAGTGAAAAGTTCAATCTCTTCAACAACTTCTTCTTCGACGTTTTCACCAAAGATGGTAAAATCAACGAACCCTCAGTCTATCCAAAACAGAAACTCAACTACCTCAGAATTTCTAAAGAAGAAATTGAGAGACAACTGCTGGGCCTCCAGGCAAAAAAAGCGTGCGGCCCGGACAGCATCGGAAAAATAATCTTAAAAAATGCCCCAGCTTCCAAACCTGCTTTAATCGAGGAAAATTCCCAGAGAGCTGGAAAACAAGCGAGATCACCCCAATCTACAAAGAAAACGACAAAGCAGACATTACACAATATCGACCAATAAGTCTACTGAAGAAAGTCTCAAAGTCTTTGAGAAAGTAATCTTCGAACGGCTTTACCCACCGATAGAAAGAACTCTCTCTGACTTCCAACACGGTTTCAGAAAGAAACGATCAGCAGTCCTTCAACTCATCCTCTTCACAGACGAACTATACCAGCAACTTGAATCGAAAAAATGCAATGACAAAATGCAATTCCAACTCTGTATATTGACTTCAGAAAAACCTTTGACAAAGTAGCGCACAAAAGACTCATCCAGAAGCTCAAGGGCAATGGCCTCGGAGGAAAGTTACTCCAACTACTCGAAAGCTATCCCACAAACCAAACGCAACTCGTCAAAAATGGAGCAAGCAAATCAAAGACAAGAAATGTAACTAGCGGAGTACCTCAGGGATCAATTTTGGGGCCTCTGATGTTCATCATCTACATTGACGATCTCCTCGAATAAATCTCAGACATCCCGGCCATCGGATACGCGGATGATTTTAAAGCAATTACCCACGGTGAGCACAAATGCGAGACCACTCTCGGGAAAGTACAGAAATGGAGCAAAGCAAACCATACGGACCTATTTGTTAGCAAAAGTAAAACTGTCCTCATCAGATGGGATCTAGCCGAGCGTGACGAGGCATTTCTGGAAACCGTTGCTACCCAAAAAGATCTCGGAGTCGTAATGTCTCGCAATCTGCTTAGAGCGCAAACTGCCAACGTAGAACAACCAAAGCGTGGAAAGCCTTCTACACACTCAAACGAAAGGTTTCGAGCAGAACCTCAATGGCAAATAAATTGAACGCGTACATAGGATAAGTAGTGCCCGTACTCACTTACGCCTCCCAATTCTGGTACCCTTCGAAAACTGACATAAAATCAATCGAGAAGATCCAGCACAAGGCCACGAAGTGGATATGCGGTGGAAACGACGAATACCATCAAAGACTCAAAACACTGAAAATACTCCCTCTCTCCATGTACCTGGAAATGCACGATGTCCTCTATCTCCTCTCAATCCTAGAAGGCAATTACTACGTCCCCGAAGACAAACTGCCAAAGCGAAAAGAAAATGAAACAAGACAAAGCCAGGAATTTGAACTCCCCAAACACCGACCACAGAAAACAGACGAAAACTTCTTCTTCAGAGCCGCAAAGCTATACAACATCATCAGAAGAACAACGGAGAAGCCAATGACGATGAAACTTCTGACAGAGATGTACCAAAACTACTTCCACAGAAGCTACAACGAACTCGACAGCTGCACCTGGAGACTTCTATGCAACTGTGGAATCTGCAATCCAATGAAAAAACTCGTGCCAAACGAAAACTGAAGGGTTTTTTACACCCGTGGGCTCCGACCCTAAAGACTCTCCTACTACTACTACTACTACTACTACTACTACTACTACTACTACTACTACTACTACTACTACTACTACTACTACTACTACTACTACTACTACTACTACTACTACTACTACTACTACTACTACTACTACTACTACTACTACTACTACTACTACTACTACTACTACTACTACTACTACTACTACTACTACTACTACTACTACTACTACTACTACTACTACTACTACTACTACTACTACTACTACTACTACTACTACTACTACTACTACTACTACTACTACTACTACTACTACTACTACTACTACTACTACTACTACTACTACTACTACTACTACCACTACCACATTGCGAGTGGTAGAAGAAACAAACCGATACGGAAGTTGTCCTGAAGTTACGCAGCTGTGCACCCATCCAACATAACAAAAATATCGTAGAAGGGACTGTTCAATTCGTTTTTAGAAGCACTAGCACATGGCAAAATATTTGACATTGCTTTGATAGAAAAAATACATTAATTGGCTGAAAAATCAATATCCTTAAGGTTGGACTTCTAGGATAATCAACGATGTTTTACAAAAAATCATAAGTAAGCCTCAACTGAAATGTGTTGCCAAGAAGGCACTACAGAGAAGCCAAAAACCACCAGCGAAAGATGTTGACTCATTATTTTTCCTGCAGTATTGAGGTAACATCAGCCTGCAATTGAAGCAAAGATTGGAAAACACGTGCAAAATGACAAACCATTTTTACCACGCGAAGACTACGAACATGCCTTAAATCCCTGAAATGTAGTTTTGATAGCAAGGAGAAGTATCAAGTGTTCTACGAACTCAGTTGTTGTGGACGCAGTTCCGCCTATGGTGGACAAACGTGTCGACATTTGACAACGAGAATGTCGGAGCGTCAAAAAACTTTTTCACCGGAAGGACAACATGTTGTGCAATGCTGTGCGGCTTTAACACCCTTCAATTATAAAAAAGTAGATCAATGGCATGATAACGAAAAATTTACAACCATAGAAGCTCTACACATTAATAGACGCAAGTCACAACTGATTACGCGGGCAGATTACAAGAGCAGGGAACTAAAACTGAAATATTAGGTGCAAAAAAAATGTTCTGCCTGAAAATTGTTTGAATTGCAATAACAGCAACGCTATACTGCTCATCAGATCGAAAATTGTTCCGTCAGAACATACAAAAAAATACTCATATTAACAGTTTAAAAGTTTTTTCAACATTTTGACAAATTTTTAGGTAGGAACTTATTGGAATAAAAAATAAATTCGAAAATGTAAATAGATAATCATGGCAAGTTACTGTATGTATGCCTACTTGTAATTATTGAATTTAGCAAGTTTTTAACTCATGACGATGCAAGTTGTTAAAGATTGAGTAAATTAACATTTTTATATCGCTTTTTACAGCTTTTTAGCTCAATAAAGTTCTGTCTCCCTCTTCCAGAGGCTACCAGGTGCAAATATTACCAATGTACCGGTAGAAGATGTAAATTAACTTGCTCTTAAAGAACTGTACTCCAGTGACGAGGTTCCGGAGATTCCACGGTCAGTTGTGAAGAGCCTATTGAGACTAGCCGAAAAGAATGCTCACTTTAAGTGTATTAAAAAGTGGTACACACAAAGTTTAGCCATGGGTGATTCGTTGGCCTTAATTTTTGCAAAAAAAATGATGAAATCTTTCGAAAGACCCCTGAGAAACCGTTTGGGAAACCAAACTGTGGGAAGCGAAAACAAAACTCTTGATACAATGAGAATGTGCAATGATTGCTCCGACGCGTTACTTTCCGAAGGAAAGGAGGCGAGTACGAATCATTTGAAAAGCTGTTTCCAACCAAATGCAATGGTTTTACTGACACAAAGTATTAAAACATGCAGGAAATTGTGCGGATCTGTTCCTATTGAAGAGAAAAAGGTAATTGGTATATGACATAGTGGGATGACATTAGGTAGATGACATTAGGTAGATGACATAGTGTGCAGTGTTAAGGGAAATTTTCACCGTGAAAGCAAATTCTAACAAAGCAATTTAAACAGACATCCAACGGTAATTGAAACCTGGCGTTCCTATATTTCAACATAGAAGTATAAGACGACAGAAAACCTAGTGGTCACTGGTGTCAAAATTCTACTGATACCGGCATCAACACCCGGTAGCTGTGCATCGTTACAATTTGAGAAAAACGTGTTTCAAAGACTGTACATAGAATTTTCAATCTAACCAGTAATTGGCAAAGTTTTAAGGCAGCTCTGAGCAAAAATCAGGAGATCTAGACTAAAAACCAGTATCCAGAAGATTGGTCCTCCAATATTGTTAATGAGACTTTGGAAAAAGTAGTCATAAAAGAAAAGGTTACAGCAAAACCCTCCGATAAAGAGCAACGTATCGAAAAAATTAAAAGTCTAAACAAAAATGAGCTTAAACAGATGTTTCTGTTTCACTTCAGATGAAACATCACATTCTGCGAGCAGGCTTAATAAATTGTGTGATAATCAAATCATTTTCACAACGAGAAAATAACAAATTGCTTGCCCAATCAGAAATTATCTTTTGATAGAAATTTGAAATGGCATGTATTTCATAGAGTAACATGTATTGGATTCGATTCCTTCTATATCAGTCAGTGACTATTATATATACTTTGAGAATAAATTAATTCGATTGTCAATCTTGATTAAACCTGACGATGAACGCATTGTTCTAAAAGGTACGTTTTCGAAATCAATTTGATTTCAAACTGATAATTTCTCTTTCTCTGCAGTAATAGTAGTAATAGTAGTATTAGTAGTAACAGTAACAAAAACAGCCATATGAGTAATAGTAGTAATAGTGCAAAAGAAAAGAAAGTAGTAAAAACAGCAGAAGCAGTAATGGTAAAAATAGTAATAACAGTGGTAATAGAAGTAGTTATAGAAGTAACTGTAATAACAGAATTAATATTAAAAGTAGCAAAAATAAAAATGGTAGTAAAAAAGCAGTAATAGTATTAAAAGTAATAATAGTAATAATAACAGTAACAGTAGTAAAAGTAAAAATAGTAGTAATATTGGTAATAGTAGTAATATTAGTAATAGCAGTAAAAGTAATAATAGTAGTAAAAGTACTAACATTAGTAAAAGGAAAGGTGATATTTGTAATAAAAGCAGTTTTAGTATTAAAAGCAGAAATTGTGGAAACAGTAGTGATAGTATCAGTAATAGTAGAAGTAGTGGTAATAGCAGTAGTAGTAGTAGTAGTAGTAGTAGTAGTAGTAGTAGTAGTAGTGGCAAATGAATTTTTAACTGTAGATAATATCAAAAATTTGTTGTTACTTTAACTCATTCCGTCGATTCATTGTGTTTTCTCTACAACTATGCCTTGAAAAAGGGTTAAAAGATGACCAAATCAACAATGGCAACTCGTTATGGTTAACAGCTAAATTGTTAGCAGTTGTAAGTCATCTTAGAGTACCAGTTGATGATGTGGCTATTTCGTCTTTTCAGTCTGGATTGTGGTTCAATATGTTTTAGCAGGTTCGCTCTAAAAATTCTATCAAAAACTTGTCAAAAAAAGATTTTATTCAATTCATCTCTAATTTTGTGTGAAATCACTTGGGAGGAACATGTCAAAACGCAAGAAGAAATTTTTCCTTGTTTTTGCGGTTATGAAACCCAAGAATAAATACTATTGTCAAAACAGAACGAAGTGATTTCTCTTTATCAAATAAAAACTTCAGGTCGTGGCTCCGGTCAGAGTTATTCATAAATCTAAGGCCCAAAGGCAATTAACTGCTAACTTTGAGCTTGACTGACAACCTACAGTCAACACATAAAGATAAAAACAGTTTTTGTGAGAGCATGTTTTAGTTGGCGCACTTTACCCCATTTTTTCAATTTAGAGTTTTATCTTTGGTTTTAATAACTGAAAAAAGCCCAAAATAGCATGAGAACACAATTGACAGAACAGTCTAGTGTTGTAAAAAAATTTAGGATGAGTAAAAGACCCACAGAGATTGCAATTTTCAAGAAGCATTTTGAGCCTATAACTCTTGAGTGCGCTACATCTACTTTGAACACATTATCCATAAAATTCTTAATGGGGTCTTTTTTGTGGTGTTTATCAACCACAGCGTAAATTTTAAATCAAGACAACTAACTTAACGTCCTTTGAGCTTACCAGACTATCTTTTTATATGACAAAGACAAAGAAAAAATGTACAAACCTCACAAAACAGTTTCCTTGCAAACTTGTTAGATTCTCTTATATTCTCCAGCTATGAGTTTTTGCGCAAAAAAACACTCATTTTGATAAAAACATGAGATTTTCTACAAATTGGACTTGACAGTTACTCAAAATCAACGTTGGAAACAAATTTTTTGCGAGACAAATTTAGGTGGCCCACTTTACCCCATTTCTTTCATTTTAATGTTTTATCTTTGGTTTTAATCACTGATAAAAGCCCAAAATAGTATGTGACAGAACATTCTAGTGTTCTAAAAGAAATTGGGATGAGCAAAAGAACCACAGAGGTTGCATTATTCAAGAAGCGTTTTGAACCTATAACTATTGAGTGCGCTACATCTACGTTGAACACATTATCCACTAAAATTTTTAAACTCTTTTTATTGGGCTCTTTTTGTTGGGTGTTTATTAAGCACGTCATAAAATTCCAATCCAGATAACTAACGTATAGTCCACTGAAATCACCAGGTTCTCTCTTTAAATGAAAAAAACAAAGAAAAAATGCACTTTACCCAACTTCTTCAATTTAAAAAATAATCATTGGTTTTAATCACTAAAAATCACTTAAGGAAATTAGGACGAGGAAAAATCTGATTGTTTTTTAAAAATTGCTTTTTTTCCTCCTACATTCACTCAAATGAAAAATCGTGTAATTTTTCATCACACGAAGAAAATTTTCTCGTGTGAAATCACACGAGACGCATTTTTCACACAAAAAATCGTGTGATTTTTCATCACACGAGAAAAAATCGTGTGATATCACACGAGAGAGTTTTAGAGTGCAGATATTTTGTTTTTGTAATTTTTCAGATCAGGTTGACGCGTACCGGCCTTGTGAAGATATGCAAAGAACAACGTACCCATTGAAGTTTCGTTATTTCTGGACGCTTTATCAGACGTTTTTCGTATAGCTTAAAGGGCCCTCCATGCTCAATTCGGATTAAAATTTTTTGTGACCAAGATTAGGCATCAAGTCTGAATACCTTCAAAACACAGCGCAAATTTTATAGTTTTCAGTTTTTTCAGATAATACTTAGAGATAGATTGAAGGCTGTAAATAGGACAAACGAAACAAACAGGTAAGAAACTTACTCAGGTTGAGGTCGCGCTCGAAATCGTCTCCGATCAGACCGTCCCAGACAAGTGGGACCTCTGATCAGACCGTCCCCGACCAAAGTGAACTCTGATCAGACGAGTGTGCGCTCGAAGATCGTTGTGCGCTCGAAGTGCGCTCGAAGCCGCCTCTGATCAGACGAGTTCCAGACCGAAGTGACCCCTGATCAGACAAGTTCCAGACCATTTCCGGACGAGTTCCAGACCATTGTCCCGACTAAAGTGCGCTCGAAATATTGTCCCAGACCGTATGCATGGATGATCTCTGCAGACCTTCAATAATGAAAGTATTGCACAAACTTGACAATACTTAAAACAATAAGATAGATCAATGAAAAAAAAAAAAATTTCTTAGCAATGAACGAGCCCCTATATAACTCAGGTTAAAGTACCGAAGACAGTATGTCCATACTGAAGGTGAACGAAATGCATGGAATGCTATGTTTTGGGTTAGTGGATTCTTAGAATAGACAAGGATGCTCGGTAATATACGCTCCTACATAATGTTCCGACCACGCTCATCCACGTTTTTATTTAATTGTCTACCAAATGAGGAAGAGATGGAAAACTTACAAAATTCCACAAAACAATGTGAAAAACAATGCTGGATCAAGTGAACAAATAATGCTGGACTTCATGGCCGATGAGACTTGCCATTAATGAAAGTAAAAGACATCAACAACAATAAAACCGTATAATAGAAAACAATAAGTCAGTATAATAGAAAACAAACAACAAAATAAAATATAACAGCACTAAAAACAACTTAATTTAACGGGCGAGTGCTAAAATTAATAAAGCACGGTTTTTTACAAATCATGGTTTAATAAAGAAAATCATTAAGAATCTTATACTTGATTATTTAGGCATTATTTTGCAAAGTTTTTCAGATTAAAATTTAGCATTTTTAATAGCTCTTACAAACCAAAAAACATTTGTAGTTTGTTTATTTTTTGAACGGTATTAACCCTCTGTAGTGCTACTAAGAGTTACAAAATTTTCGAATTTTTGGTCACTTAATCTTTCTCGTTTGATAACTTTTTAGTTAGGGTGAATTCATTCGGGTGATAAAGTCCATTTTCTAGAAGTTTTGACGTTCTTTCTGATTAAATACAGGTATTTGTTAACTTTAGTGTAGTCTGAGTAGAAGATTTTGTAATATTGTAACTTCCGCAAAAGCAATTTACGGATAATTCAAGATTGCTCAACTAATATTTTTTTAATTGTAAAAGTTTTTATAACCAAAATTTAGCACTTTAAATGGGCCTTACAAAAGAAAAAAGATCATTTTAGTTTATTCTATTTCTATTTGCATGCCGTAATAGGCGTCTGTTTTGCGACCAACATTTGCAAATGTTTTGAACTTTTGGTCAATTTTAAAAAATCGTGGTTTAATAACTTTTTAGTTAGTGTGAATTGACCCTTACTATAGCTCATTTTCTTCTATTTCTAACCCTCTTTCGGAAAATATATATATATATATATATATATATACATATATATATATATATATATATATATATATATATATACATATATATATATATATATATATATATACACATTCTTCCACTTTATGTAGTTCAAAACAAAAATTTTGTAAAAGAATTACTTTCAGCAAAGAATTTTACCGCTTTTTAATCTTTACCTAATATTTTTTTGTTTAGGCAACATTTTGCAAAGTTTTATAATCAAAATTTAGCATATTCAACAGGTCTTAAAGTCCAAAAGAAAATCTTTGTCGTTTATTCAATGTTAGCGCTGTAATAAGTTTCTGTAGTGCTAGTAATAGTTGCAAAATTTACAAAATTTTGGTCGTTTTTACGCTCTTTCCGAATATTTACATATTGAGTACTTTTGTTTTAGTTTGTAACGAAATTTTTCAATTTTTCTAAGGGGTAGTCAGTTTGGCGGAATTCCGGTGTCTGGGGCTAAAAATCGTCCAGATTAAATCCTTTCTAAAGTGCTATATTTCTACATAAAATCGAAGACCGTTTCATTTTGAGCTCAAAACATATTGATTTTTTAAATTTGGTTCAGTAGATCGCGAGATATAACACATTTCGTATAAACCCCCCACACCTATATTCAAGCAACGCCCTGTTGGCTCCCAACCCCACTCTATCCCCCTATTTTGGAAATCGTTTTAAAATCATATTTCACGGTGTTGAACTATTTTGTTTTCGGTCCTGTATAGCCCATCGAAAAGACCTTGGTCCGAGCTTTCGAACGATGTAATTTGATAATATTCAATTTTCAGGACATTTGTTCACGTTCCTGTGGGTCTGCAATGCGAACGTTTCGAATGGCGGCAAGCTGCGATCAGATGACATGCTCAGACACGGTGACTCAGGTCATACCTGAAAAGCTTGTCACTATCGCCGCATCCATAATGTGACCCGCAGGTCTGTGAACCAACATACCTGAAACGCATGAAATGATAAAACGGTTTTAGTAGAGAGCACGCAAAGGGGCGTCCGAGACGAGAAAGGTGCACGAGAGAGATAACCCCCCTTTAGTTGTACGGGAGTGCAGAGGATAGCCCGCAGAGCTCCAGCAGAGCTCCCGCAGAGCTCCAGTACGTGTTTTAGGGTTGTTTTAACGCCAGAATACCACTATACTAAGCTCAATGGAGTATTTTTGATAGAACCCACGATCGGTTGATATTTTGAGGATGATATACCGGGTACAGGAGGTTTTGTTGATGAGTTTCTTAACCCCGGTGGAACCATGAAAGCAATAAGAAAACAGTATATTGCTAATCTTAAGCACAAGGACGCCGGACTTTTCATAAAAAGAAGAAACAGGTGGAGTCTTAATATGGCGTTGTCAATCAAATTTTCAAATTATCAGGCCAATTGTGAACCGAAAGAGGTGTAGGCAAAAGTTAAGAAACTCTTCAAGAAAATCGACAGTGTCAAACTGGACAAACGAAGACGCAATCAGAAAAGAGGTCCAAAAAAATGAATGGCGGTATCATGGATGGTTAAACTTTTTTGGTGTAGGCGATTGCAGGAGAAAAAGTAAACTTATTGAATCGAACAAAAAGAGATACAGAGGAATGCAAGTTGTTAAAATTGATAGAATCAGATGTTTAGGTGCAGATCACAAAATAAGATTGTGTTATTGCCCAAATTTAGATTGAATGCGAAGAAAAAGGTGCCCAGAATGAACTCTATTTGGTGCAAGATGTTACCGGTTTATAACGATAATTCGTTCGCCAATGATTGCTTCTACTGTTTTCTTGAAGATAATGTGCTCTTAGATTATTGCTCTCTGAATGTAGTTTTATAGCCTTGTGCTTGCGGATTTAAATTTTGTTTTATGAGTTTTATGAATACATTTACGTAATTTATACATCTAACTTCAACAGTTTGGAGTTTTTTCATATTTGCGCTTGTTCATTTATTCATGTAATGGTTTGTTTTTAGTGATTCTGCAGGGCTAGCCATAGATTAACAACAGAATCACTAAAAACACTCCATTTTATCTCAAAAACTGATATCCCGGACTACCAGTGATAGTAGTAGTAGTAGTAGTAGTAGTAGTAGTAGTAGTAGTAGTAGTAGTAGTAGTAGTAGTAGTAGTAGTGTAGTGGTAGTAGCAGTGTAGTAATAGCAGTAGTAGTAGTAGTAGTAGTAGTAGTAGTAGTAGTAGTAGTAGTAGTAGTAGTAGTAGTAGTAGTAGTAGTAGTAGTAGTAGTAGTAGTAGTAGTAGTAGTAGTAGTAGTAGTAGTAGTAGTAGTAGTAATAGTAGTAGTAGTAGTAGTAGTAGTAGTAGTAGTAGTAGTAGTAGTAGTAGTAGTAGTAGTAGTAGTAGTAGTAGTAGTATTAGTAGTAGTAGGAACAAAAAGAGATTTTGGTATAGCTTGTCTAGGAAAAAAGTTAGATTTTCATACGGAAATTTGCGATTATTTCGAATATTTAATTTTCATATATAGTATTTTTCATCGGGTCAAGGACTTGTCCCAATCGAACCAAACTTGGTATGGAGTTTCCTCTGTGTAGTTAGAGTATAAAACAGGAAGACTTTTTGGTATGGCTTATGTAGGAAAAAAGTTAGTTTTTCATACGGAAATTTGCGAATTTCGCGAATAACGAATTATAAAAAAAGGTCTTTTTCATCGGGTCAAGGACTTGTCCAAATCGAACCAAACTCGGTATGGAGTATCACCTGCGCACCTAGAGTCTGAAACAAAAAGAATTTTTGGTAAAGCTTGTCTAGGAAAAAAGTTAGGTTTTCGCACGAAATTTGTGAATTTCGCGAAAAAGGAGTTTTAAGAAGAGGTCTGTTTCATCGGGTCAAGGACTTGCCCGAATCAAACTAAACTTGGCATAAAGTATCCCCTGTGTAGCTAGAGTATAAAACAGAAGGAATAATTGATATAGCTTGTCTAGGAAAAAAGTTAGTTTTTCTTTGGGAAATATCGACTTTTTCGCTTATTATTCGCTTATTCTATTTTCAAAAATACAAAAATTTCATCGGTCAAGGAGTTTCTCAAATCAAACTAAATTCGGTATGGAGTATCACCTGCTCACCTAGAGTCTGAAACAAAAACAGTTTTTGGTATAGCTTGTCTAGGAAAAAAGTTAGGTTTTCACACGGAAAATTGCGAATTTCGCGAAAAACGACTTTTAAAAATAGATCTTTTTGATCGGATCAAGGACTCGTCCAAATCACATCAAACCCGGTATGGAGTATCCCATGTGTACTTAGATGGTAAAACAAAAGAAATTTTGCTATAGCTTGCGTAGAAAAAAAGTTAGTGTTTCCTACGGAAATTTGCGATTATTTCAAAAAAGTAATTTCAAAAATAGGTCTTTTTCATCGGGTCAAGGACTTGTCCAAATCAAACCAAACTCGGTATCGAGTATCACCTGCGCACCTAGAGTCCGAAACAAAAAGAATTAAAAAAGTTAAGAAACTCTTCAAGAAAACCGACAGTGTCAAACTGGGCAAACTAAGAACCAATCAGAAAAGAGGTCCAAAAAAATGAATGGCGGTATCATGGGTGGTTAAAGTTTTTTGGAGTAGGCGATTGCAGGAGAAAAAGGAAACTTATTGAATCAAACAAAAAGAGATACAGAGGATTGCAAGTTGTTAAAGTTGATAGAATCAGATGTTTAGATTATTGCTCTCTGAATGTAGTTTTATAGCCTTGTGCTTGCGAATGTTTATTTTGTTTTATGAATTTTACGAATACATTTACTTAATTTATACATATAACGTCAACAGTTTTGAGTTTTTTTCATATTTGTGCTTGTTCATTTATTCATGTAATGGTTTGTTCTTAGTGATTCTGCAGGGCTAGCCCTAGATAAACAACAGAATCACTAAAAACACTCCATTTTTTCTCAAAAAGTGATATCCCAGACTACCAGTGATAGTAGTAGTAGTAGTAGTAGTGTAGTGGTAGTAGCAGTGTAGTAATAGTAGTAGTAGTAGTAGCAGCAGCAGCAGCAGCAGTAGTAGTAGTAGTAGTAGTAGTAGTAGTAGTAGTAGTAGTAGTAGTAGTAGTAGTAGTAGTAGTAGTAGTAGTAGTAGTAGTAGTAGTAGCAGCAGCAGCAGCAGCAGTAGTAGTAGTAGTAGTAGTAGTAGTAGTAGTAGTAGTAGTAGTAGTAGTAGTAGTAGTAGTAGTATTAGTAGTAGTAGGAACAAAAAGAGTTTTTGGTATAGCTTGTCTAGGAAAAAGGTTAGGTTTTCATACGGAAATTTGCGATTATTTCGAATATTTAATTTTTATAAATAGTATTTTTCATCGAGTAAAGGACTTGTCCCAATCGAACCAAACATGGTATGGAGTATCCCCTGTGTAGCTAGAGTATAAATAGAAAGAATTTTTGGTTTAGCTTGTGTAGGAAAAAAGTTAGTATTTCATACGGAAATTTGCGAATTTCGCGAATAACAAATTTTAAAAACAGGTCTTTTTCATAGTGTCAAGGACTTGTCCAAATCCCACCAAACTTGGTATGGAGTATCACCTGCGCATCTAGAGTCTGAAACAAAAAGAATTTTTGGTATATCTTGTCTAGGAAAAAAGTTAGGTTTTCACACGGAATTTGTGAATTTCGCGAATAAGGAGTTATAAAAAGAGGTCTTTTTCATCGGGTCAAGGACTCGTCCAAATCACATCAAACCCGGTATGGAGTATCCCATGTGTACTTAGATGGTAAAACGAAAAAATTTTGCTGTAGCTTGCGTAGAAAAAAAGTTAGTGTTTCGTACGGAAATTTGCGATTATTTCAAATAAGTAATTTTAAAAACAGGTCTTCTTCATCGGGTCAAGGACTTCTCCAAATCGAACCACACTCGGAATAGAGTATCCCCTGCGCACCTAGAGCCTAAAACAAAAAGAAATTTTTGCTATATCTTGTCTAGGAAAAAAGTTAGTATTTCATACGGAAATATCGAATTTTTCGCTTATTATTCGCTGATTCTATTTTCAAAAAAAATAGAAATTTCATCGGGTCAAGGAGTTGTTCAAATCAAGCGAAACTTGGTATGGAGTATTCCATGTGTACCTAGAATGTAATCCAGAAACAATTTTTGCTTTAGCTTGTGCAGGAAAAAAAAGTTAGTGTTTCGTACGGAAATTTGCGAATTTCGCGAATAACGAATTTTAAAAATAGGTATTTTTCGTCGGGTCAAGAAGTTTTTCAAATCAAACCAGTTTCGGTATGGAGTATCCCCTGTGCACCCAGAGTCCAAAACAAAAAGAAGTTTTGGTATAGCTTGTCCAGCAAAAAAGTAAGTATTTTGTACGGAAGTTTGCGAATTTCGCGAATGACGAATTTCAAAAAATAGGTCTTTTTCATCGGTTCAAGGACTTGTGCAAATTGAACCAGACTCGGTATGGAGTATCCCATGTGTACCTAAAAGGTAAAACAAAAAAATTTTTGGTATAGCTTGCGTAGAAAAAAATTTAGTGTTTCGTACGGAAATTTGCGATATTCGCGAATAACGACTTTTAAAAATTCGTATTTTTCGTCGGGTCAAGAAGTTATTCAAATCGAACCAATTTCGGTATGGAGTATCCCTTGTGCACCCAAAGACTAAAACAAAAAGGCTTTCTGGTATAGCTTTTCCAGGAAAAAGTTAGGTTTTCATACGGAAATTTGCGAACTTCGCGAAAAACGAATTTTAAAAATAGGTCTTTTTGAATTGGTCAAGGACTTGTCCGAATTGAACTAAGCTGGGTATGGAGTATTCCCTGTGTACTTAGAGTTTAAAACAAAAATAGATTTTGGTATAGCTTGTTTACGAAAAAAATGGGTTTTTCATACGGAAATTTCCGAATTTCGCGTATAAGGAGTTTTAAAAATAGGTCTTTTTCATCGGGTCAAGAAGTTGTTCAAATCGAACCAATTTCGGTATGGAGCATCCTCTGTGCACCTAAAGCCCAAAACAAAATAAATTGTTTGTATAGCTTGTCTAGGAAAAAAATAGCTTTTCATACGGAAATTTGCAATTATTTCGAATATTTATTTTTTAAATATAGTATTTTTCATGGGGTCAAGAAATTGTTCAAATTGAACCAAACTCGCTATGTTTTCAGATTTCATTATGACACAGACCACAATTGTTGTAAGGGAGAAGGGCGTTTTTTTGCGAAAGGCCTCCTGTGTTATCAGATGGTCAAGAAGAGACTTCAAGTGAACACGAAGACAATCTGAGAACCAAAATCGATCTCCTTAAAACTAAAGTTGAAAATCTAACCAGGAGGGTTATAGAGTTGGAAACAGCGTCAGCTGAAGTTATAGACTTGACTCAAGATCATAGCTTCACAACTACTGCCTCTGTTCACTCTGAGGATCTAAGTCCACTTGAGAATGGGTTGATACATTAGACTATAAGAGCATAATGTTTCACTCGAAAATCCCTGTTTTTGAAGTGGATGCATGCCTTGAACCAGCTGAAAAAATTGTAATTAGGTAATGGTTTACGAGTTTTCTTTGACAACATTTTTTTTTACTTTGCTTTATTTGTAGTCATTGTAACATTATATTGGTTTTCGTAAAGAAGCGATGTTTGAGCTATGTAGAGTGCTTTCAGTTAATTTCTTCAAGTTTTTTTGCAAACGTAGTTTGAATGTCGGCGCTTTTTTTCTCTTCGTTAATTGCATTTTCAACTTATTTTCAGATCTTCTGACAATTGTCTTCTGTCAAATGCAGTTTTGGATGGTTACTTCTCTCTACGGACAAAAAAGATGCCAGAATTATTGATGCGAAATCGGAAATGTTGGGTTCACCAAGTCATTTTGACAAATTTACTAAGACGGAGGGGACAGAAGTTCAGCTCCTTCTCGGAAACAAAAAATTCACGTACGTTGTGGTGCAGCAAGGAATGGGACATTTTGAAAAGAATTTGGCAGGACTGAGACCGAAGTATAATTTCAAATGTCAATGAATATGGGCTTAAGTCAAGCTGAAGCTGTACCTCAATCTGCCGACACAAGTTCTACAACTGTCCAGGTTGTTTCGGTAATTTTTTAAAAATTTTTAGCAAGCAATGCAAAGAATTTCTGATCAAAATAGACAATTTCAGTTTTCTGTTGTTTCGTTTTCTTCACAAACTAGGCTCAACGATTTTTTTTTTAATTTATGAAAATCAGTTACTGTTTAGTGCTGCGCTGCTCATCGTGCAATTGGAGAAACACTTCAACAAAATGAAGAACGATTGTGTGAGGCTGTCGAAATGATGCAGCAATCATCTCAACAATCAGCCGATGATATTGCCAACCTGAAAAGAAAAATGACGGCCATTGTAAGTAACCTTTCGTTCGCTATCTGATTCTCCCAAAAGCATCAAAGCTTTGCACAAAACACATACGATCTCCTTTAGAAAATATCAATGTTGTATAGGGGAAAAACCTTTTTATAAATTCCTTAAGTAGACATCTCTTCATAGAATTCTACTAAATCTCACAATTCTGATCAGTTCAATGTTTCTTGGGGAACAGTACATTTTAAAATTAAATTTCTTTACTCTGATTGCATAGGTCAATAGCGCCCTAAGATCTTTTGATACAACTGAAAATGTACCTCTCGTTGATGAGGATGTGGACTTCACCGAAGTAGCAGCCGACGCTGATGAGACTGATCTCTTTCTTCTCGTTGAAAGAAATCCCCCTGTGCAGTTTGGTTTGAACAATCAAACTTTAGATCTTGTGTACAGCGGTCATTTGCCTTCAACATACGGGGGAGTTCTTTGGAAGTGGATATTTTGAACTAACGGACTGGCACATGAAATGATTTTGCCCTCAAAAACATTCAACGGAGGCCGATAATGTGCTTCCAAGGAGTTGATGCTGAAATTTTTCGGTTAGAACTTCCGATTTCTTTTTTTTTTTGAATAATTTTTTGTTGTTCTTAGGTTTTTAAGCTGTGGCAATCAGAAATCTGTATTCATATTTTAAAATACTGCTTCATTTTTGCATCACTGAAATGAAAAGTGGCACGTATGGTCTCTTATAGGTTCTGTGGATCGAAAGTTTCCTAGAGATACTTATCCCAACGCAAAGCATCAGGCGAAGGTTGCTGCAAACAAGGCGGGCTGAAATGCACGACAGCGGTTACAGGCAACTAGAAAGTACAGCGAATCAACAAAAGCCCCGAAAAAACAGAACCATCTGGTCAAAAAGAATGGCACTTCAAAGGAGTAACCTTGAGAAAGATCAGATTAGGTTACAGAAAAGAGTAGTTCAAATCTTTGCTCATTTTTTTGTTTCAGAACATTTACAGGCTCAGCTTTTTTCTTTGCGAATTTTGTGTATTTTCCAAGTACTTCTAATTCTGACTTATAAATGCGTAATAATTAGCGTAGTCTTAGATTTAATGTTTTCGACAGATTTTTGATTTATATCTGTCCTCAGATGATTGTATTCTTTTACTTCACTGATTTTAACTTTAAAATAACTCCTTTCCTGTTTTTATCTATATGGCTACAATTTTTGATGAATGATCTGTCTATCGCTTTGAGGTACTGTTTTTGAGTGGCATGTTTGTTAGAATGTTACATTTGATTAAACTTTTTGTTCAATTCTAAGCCGTTCTTTCAGAGATATGCTTCAAAAACCTGTGTCTAAAAGATCAGCTTCGGGTAGACTGATCAAAAGCCGCGAAATTGAAATTGATCCAGAGACCTTAGTTGAGCGTAGCAGTAAGCAAGAGAACTTGAACACAAGGTTTCTATTTTACTGCGCCGATGCTCTTTTTTCGTGCCCAATAAACAGCGATAACTGGCCCATAGGAACCACTACTGACGACAAATTGGCTCTCAAACCTGGTGCTTGGATAGATGTTTTTCACAAAGACGAAACTTACAAGCGTCTTAAAAGAGGACTACCGCCATTGCACCTTAAAGAACCCGGGAGACTACAAACTAACGCGCCTCGTGAAAATGATGAACCGTCAAGAGCCTCTGAGTACGTGCCGAATGTGCAACCTGCAGTTGGCAAAGCAAATAGGGTGTTGTTTCGAAATGACGAGCCAACAGTCTCAATAAAACCAGTCAGCTCGAAAACAGCAGTTGCTCCAACTACACCGACACTCGCGGGTGACAATATCTGTGGAGCTGTTTGCGAGGAGTTCAACCAATTTATCAAAGAGCATGCGCAGCGAATGGTGCGGGCTAAGTCTGTGGGAGTAATCTTGAAGCAGAAAGCTGACAAGAAACGCAAGAGAAATGTTGCTGAACTGAACGAGCTGGTAAATTTGCTTGTTTTTTATTTTTTTGTGCATCTCAAAATGTTTTCCTCAGATAAAGCTTAATTTGGCTAAAATTTGTCAAAATTTTTTAAATATAAAATGAATGTACGAAGAAAGAAATTTGAGTGTCCCAGCTTACCTATAGTTTACTTTTCAACGCTTTTTTAAGCCGTACTTGTTAGAATTTATTTCTTAGAAAGTATGAAGACTTGTGCAATTTTCATTTGTTTAAGCTGGAATATATGACAGAAATTGGAAAGCTGCAGGAGCACGGCTTCCAGAGTATTGACGAGTACCCTCATCTTCTGGCGACCTACCCCACAAAACGTGTTGATTTCAACGTTGAAGATCTTATGCAGCGTTATAAGACAGGGCCGCAGCCATCAACCTCCGGAAGAAACTTGCGAAAGGATTTGTTTGGCTGGACGGTTTAACCTCAGATATGATTGACAGCGAGAATTCCCCTATCAGAAAAGAAGCTCAGACAAGTTTGGTCAGAATTTTTAAAGGTCAGTTGCCATTTCCTCTATATAGATTTGATTTTAAGATGAAGTAACTAGCTCCACGTTTGTTTTATACTGAAAAGATGTTTCGGTTTAATTGACACAACACTTGTTTGCTTTTAGATGTTGTCGAGCAAAAGTATCCAGTCACCCCACGACTTGCTTTCATGAAGGCAATAAATGCGGCAAACCAGCTGGTCTAGAGCGGAAAAGCTACCTGCGGCGAAGTAATGAAAATGAGGTGGCCAATGATGATGAGATTATCAATAATTTAGAAGATAATCAAAATGCGGATGTTGATGAATACTAAATTACGTCTTTAGTTGAGTCTGTGGTCTAGAATTACCTTGCAGAAGACTTTGAGTCTCGATTGCTTAATTTGTTCCTTAAACTTGAAACAGAAAAATGGTTTATTTTAAAATCTGATTGGAATTGGTTTTAACCAGGATTGATTGAATGCAATAAATTTTGAATTGAACTCATTTTCTAACAGATTTATGGAGATAATATCAGTTTAATGTGAAGTTTGCTAATTTGGTAAAGATGGTTCATGACTTAAATGATATTCAGTTAGTTTCTAGAAATTGTTTGAATGACGTTTCTTTGGTTAGCAGTAACCTGAATTTTCTTTTTGTTTCGTTTTTCTTTGCTGTTCATTTAAATGATTGTAAAATCTGTTTTTTCGGTACTGTTAAGATCAGAAAGATAGAATATGTAATTTTTTGCTCTAGTTTTTAATTGTGTTTACGCTTCAGATATGGATTGGTGTGAAATGCTGTCACAAGCTGAGGGTTGGGTTTCAAAATTTTTTATCCAAGATACTGAAATCAGTCCAGATGTTTTAACTTCGTTGTCGGATGATGAGATGAAAAGAATGCAGAAATCTAATCGTCAATTCAGTCAATTGTGTGATGACATGATGAAAATCTATTCAGCATCCTTTGAAGCTGGTTTCAGGATTGAGCGATATAAATTTGGTGGATTTTGGGCAAAAAACCAAAGAATCGAGAGCTCGATGACTGGTCTGTGATGGAAGGGGAGAAGACCTTAGTTGGAGTTGCGAGATGGGCCAACTAATCATGCCGCCCGAATTGTGAATTTTATATGAGTGGGGGCTTCAATGGCAGACCATTCGTAAGGCTTCGTGCTCTGCATGATATTCGGGACGGCTCTGAGCTTCTGAATTTTTATGGCGCCAATTATTTTTGTGATGGGAATGTTATTTGTCTCTGCGGTCACAATGATTTGTACCATGGAGTAGAGTGTACCCAAGAGTCCTCTTCACCTGCTCAAAAATTTTGAACCTCAAAGCGAAGACGCGTTTGGCCCAGAATTAAGTTGTTTTTAGGAGAAAAACAAAATGCTCTGGAAAGTTTAAATAATTTCTATGACGAATGCTCAAATGCCAGCTTGTTATTGGTCGACATTTCTACTGAAATTAATTTTCCCGTGTAACTTGATGAAAATTCAGGCATTGAAACGTTTCCGTTCGAAGGCTCCGTTACCTTTTTAGAAGAAAACAGTGATATTGAGTTGCATGAGAACAGCAGCAGTTCTAGGAGTCTTGACATAAGTGGCAGCCCCAGCAGCTTTTCCAGCTCCAATCAGGCAAATGAAAACTTGATTTTTGATAAACGGTTTTGCTCTGATCGTTTAAATGCGGTTTTTGTTGTCTCTCCTGTCAATTTGACCGCATCTCTGATTACCCTGGTGTCCAAGCATAATGGTTAGGATGCCCTTGTGAACGCTCTTTTAAAAAGAAACCAAGCGTTTTTTGGTAAACGTGCCATCACGCCCTGGACCGTTAAAACACAGTTCCGAGAGTTTTGTGATCTATATGAGTCTGAAAAAAAATTAGCTAAAATGGCGAGCTAATCTTTATCAAATTTCGTATAATGCTCTTAGATATCGTTTCCAGGTTGCTTACTGACATTATTTCATATGCGAATGAGAACATAAGTGGGGAAGACATACTCTTGCCTAAACTTTGTATAAATGAAGACGTAGCAACAGTTAGACCTCTTATAAACAAAGATGGTGCTTCTGTCTCCAAATCACCTCCCCTATCGACATTGCCACTCTTTTTAGCTGTGCAGACCTTCCTCCAGAGCAAAGGCAGTCGTTCGAAAATATTGTGCTAGGTTGCCTCTTTGTAGGGTCCGGTTATCCTGATTTCGATGCCGTGCTGTCTCATATAGAACAAGAGTTATCAGTCTCTGAGTCAATTGTCTTCAATGGGAAACAGATCGAAATTGCCTTCAAACCTATACTCCTTATCGCAGACTTGTTTGGCAAATCCAAAGTTTTGAAGTTGAAACAGTGCAATGGGTTTTACGGTTGCACTTTATGCACACAAAGAGAAGTACATTACGCTGGAGCTCGCCGTTATGCGCACGGGAAATCTTTCTCTATGAGATCTTAAAACTCCCACTTGGTAAATTTTTCGGAGTTAGAAAAAGGCAGCATTGATGAATTGAAATCGAAATACGGCAGGAATTCTGATTGCGAGCTCCGGACACAGGGTGTAAAGGGAAGGAGCAAGATTTTGAGTGTCAAACCCAATCAGCAACTTTTATCGCCAATAGATCAAATGCACCAATTATTTCTCGGTGTTACCAAAGAACTTCTCGGTTATTTTTACGATAAAATGTTTTCCTCTGAGAAAAAAGAGCTCGACGAATTTCTCAACTCGGTGTTACTCCCGAAAGAGTTGAAAAATTCTGTTAGAAGTTTGGATGGTTTGTCAAATTTTAAAGCTAAAGAGCTAAAGGCGTTTTTTTTTTATTTGTCGCCAATAGTTTTGCCTCCATTTTTCCACGGCGAAGACAGATCTAGTGACAAATTAGACCTCAAAAAATTTGTCTTAGCCACTCGACAACTGTTCGATACAACTGAGCTTTCCGATTTCTGTGACACCCTGTAAAACCAATTTTGCAGAACTATGACCGATAAAATAGAACGCATGGAGTCAATCAATTTTCATCTGTTGAGTCAACTGGTATGGCAAGTGAAAAGTATTGGCCCACTCTACACTACATCAGCATCCATGTTCGAATCAGCCAACAGATTATTGATTGCTCCCTTAACAGGTACTGTTAATCAATGCCAGTTGTTGGTCAGAGGGCTTATTTGCGCAAAAATGCTCGCAAAAATGAACCTTCAAGATGACTGCTTGACTTCCTCAATAAAAGTTTTCCAGGAAAATAAAAAGTTTGATGAAAATTGTTCGTTTCCTGAAAGTCAGGAAACAAAAATATTTCGAGACAAAAATCCCTCATCCCAAATATTCTGTCACAGTTTTGTAAACCATTTCCAGGCATCGGAAAATGAGGAGGCCAATGATGATGAGATTATCAATAATTTAGAAGATAATCAAAATGCGGATGTTGTTGAGGACTAAATTACAAGGCAGTCTTTAGTTGAGACTATAGTCTAGAATTACCTTGCAGAAGACTTTAAGTCTCGATTGCTTAACTTGTTGCTTAAACTTCAAATTGAAAAATGGTTTACTTTAAATTCTGATTGGAATTGCTTTTAATCAGGACTCATTGAGTGCAATAAATTTTGAATTGAACACATTTTCTAACAGATTTATTGAGTTAATGCCAGTTTAATGTGAAGTTTGTTAATTTGGTAAAAATGGTTCATGACTTAAATGATATTCAGTTAGTTTCTAGAATTTGTTTGAATGACGTTTCTTTGGTTAGCAGTAACCTGAATTTTCTTTTTGTTTTGCTTTTCTTTGCTGTTCATTTAAATGATTGTAAAATCTGTTTATTCGGTACAGTTAAGATCAGAAAGATAGAATAAGTAATTTTTTGCTCAAGTTTTTAATTGTGTTTACGCTTCAGTTATGGATTGGTGTGAAATGCTGTCACAAGCTTAGGGTTGGGTTTCAAAATCTTTTATCCAAGATACGGAAATCAGTCCAGATGGATGTTTTAACTTCGTTATTGTCGGATGACGAGATGAAAAGAAAGCAGAAATCTAATCGTCAATTCAGTCAATTGTGTGATGACATGGTGAAAATCTATTCAGCATCCTTTGAAGCTGGTTTAGAGATTGAGCGATATAAATTTGGCGGTTTTTGTCTAGTAAATCGAAGTGGTCGAACAATTAAATCTGGCGTCATAGAAAACACAGTTGGTCTATTGGGGAAAAAACCAAAGAATCGAGAGCTCGATGACTGGTCGGTGACGGAAGGGGAGAAGATCTTAGTTGGAGTTGCGAGATGGGCCAACCAATCATGCCGCCCGAATTGTGAGTTTTATATTAGTGGGGTCTTCAATGGCAGACCATGCGTAAGGCTTCGTGCTCTGCATGATATTCGGGACGGTTCTGAGCTTCTGACTTTTTATAGCGCCAATTATTGTGGTGATGGGAATGTTAATTGTCTCTGCTGTCACGATGATTTGTACCATGGAGTAGAGTGTACCCAAGAGTACTCTTCACCTGCTCAAAATTTTTGAACCTCAAAGCGAAGACGCGTTTGGCCCAGAATTAAGTTGTTTGTAGAAGAAAAACAGAATGCTCTGGAAAGTTTAATTAGTTTCTATGATGAATGCTCAAATGCCAGCTTGTTATTGGTCGAAAATTCTACTGAAATTAATTTTCCCGTGCAACTTGTTGAAAATTCAGATACTGAAACGTTTCCGTTCGAAGGCGCCGTTACCTTTTTAGAAGAAAACAGTGATATTGAGTTGCATGAGAACAGCAGCAGTTCTAGGAGTCTTGACATAAGTGGCAGCAGCAGCAGCTTTTCCAGCTCCAATCAGGCAAATGAAAACTTGATTTTTGATAAACGGTTTTGCTCTGATTGTTTAAATGCTGTTTCTGTTGTCTCTCCTGTCAATTTGACCGCATCTCTGATTACCCTGGTGTCCAAGCATAATGGTTAGGATGCACTTCTGAACGCTCTTTTAAAAAGAAATCAAGCGTTTTTTGGTAAACGTGCCATCGCGCCCTGGACCGTTAAAACACAGTTCCGAGAGCTAAAATGGCAATAATGTCTCCAAATCACCTCCCCTATTGACATGGCCACTCTTTTTAGCTCTGCATTCCTTCCTCCAAAACAAAGGCAGTCGTTCGAAAATAATGTGCTAAGTTGCCTCTTTGTAGGGTCCGTTTATCCTGATTTCAATGCCGTGCTGTCTCATATAGAACAAGAGTTATTAGTCTCTGAGTCAATTGTCTTTAATGAGAAACAGATCAAAATTGCCTTCAAACCTATACTCCTTATCGCAGACTTGTTTGGCAAATCCAAAGTTTTGAAGTTGAAACAGTGCAATGGGTTTTACGGTTGCACTTTATGCACACAAAGAGAAGTACATTACGCTGGAGCTTGCCGTTATTCGCACGGAGAATTTTTCACTATGAGATTGTACGACTCCCACTTGTTAAATCTTTCGGAGTTAGAAAAGGCAGCATTGATGAATTGAAATCGAAATACGGCAGGAATGCTGATTGCGAGCTCCGGACAAAGGGTGTAAAGGGAAGGAGCAAGATTTTGAGTGTCATACCCAATCAGCCCCTTTCATTGCCAATAGATCCAATGCACCATTTATTTCTCGGTGTTACCAAAGAACTTCTTGGTTATTTTTACGATAAAATGTTTTCCTCTGAGAAAAAAGAGCTCAACGAATTTCTCTATTCGGTGTTACTCCCGAACGAGTTGAAAAATTCCGTTAGAGGTTTGGATTGTTTGTCAAATTTTAAAGCTAAAGAGCTAAGGGCGTTTTTAATTTATTTGTCGCCAATAGTTTTCCCTCCATTTTTCCACGGCGAAGACAGATCTAGTGACGAATTAGACCTCAAAAAATTTGTCTTCGCCATTCGACAACTGTTCGATACAACTGAGCTTTCCAATTTCTGTGACACCCTGTTAAGCCAATTTTGCAGAAGTATGGCCGATAAAACAGATCGCATAGAGTCAATCAATTTTCATCTGTTGAGGCAACTGGTATGGAAAGTGAAAAGTATTGGCCCACATTACACTAAATCAGCATCCATGTTCGAATCAGCCAACAGATTATTGATTGCTCCCTTAACAGGTACTGTTAATCAATGCCAGTTGTTGGTCAGAAGGTTTATTTGCTCAAAAATGCTTGCAAAAATGAACCTTCAAGATGACTGCTTGACTTCCTCAATAAAAGTTTTCTTTTTCTAAATTTGAAGGATCAAAACTTCAAATGAGAAAGGCCAGATAGCAGAAATGAAAATAGAAGAGCTAAGAATTAGTCTATTTTGAAGTTGACTTAGTTGTGCTCATAATGCTTGAGGATTGATATCAGATAAACAGAATCATTAAAGAAATATCGGAATAATTTCCTTTTGATAGCAGTCATTGGTACTTCAACAACTTCTTTATGATCACCCACAAGGAAACCGAATGGCAACCCATTGGCAACATCAGTTTTGACAAGTCTAAGTATCTCCAGTTTTCGAATAACTCATCCCGTCGTTTCATTTCTATAAAAGAACAAAATTTCGCCAACGATAAGATTGTCCAGCTTTACGGCAACAAAGTTGTCAGCAGCTGAACCGCGTCCGTGAGCCGTCGATCCCAGGAAATGGTTCACAAAACTGCGACAGAATAGTTTGGATG
>NW_027449333.1:0-21441 GCF_964194025.1 Convolutriloba macropyga
GCCCAACAGTACACCGTCTGGGGATATCAGGAAACTCATTAATTACTAGTCATAGCCAATTTTGTGCCTACGATGGTCTGCGCACAGACGAATTTGAACGCGCAAAAGAGAGTCTGGACATAATTAACTTTGAGGGTAGCACAGTCTAGAAGTGCGTAGTTACAAACGCACAACCATGAGCGCAAAAAAATTGTTCGCTGATTGTCAGACTAATGTGCATTTGGTGGTTCAGAACTAAATGTGAAGCGTTCTGGGTTGGCGAGCATTGTATATGGATGTTGTTTGTTTGGTGTGGCAAAAGTTGTTTCCTGCATGCAGTTTTGTGTTGAGGATGTGAATACTGTGTTACGAGCATACCGTTTGTTGTTGTAAACAGTGCATGTCTCGGCTTGGTGTGGTGGCAAGCGTTCTGCGCAAATGGGTGGAGCGAGAGTGTATATATATATATATATATATATATATATATATATATATATATTTATATATATATTTAAATATATATATATATATATATATATATATATACAAATATATATATATATATATATATATATATATATACACATATATATATATATATATATATATATATATATATTGGATCCCTTATTTGCGAGATTCAGCTTTATGTGGTCGGATACTAAGGAAACCAAGTGATAGCAGTAAAAACTGAAGTGTTTCAAAATTTGAAAGTGGAAAGATAATCTCGAGTATCTTTCAAAAAAATTGCCATTAATAATAAGGGATTATAGCAAAGATATCATTTTTTGTGTCTCGTTTTTTTCATTTTTTCAATTTTCATTTTGTGTCTCGTTTTTTTTATTTTTGACTAGCAATAGCTTAATCGATAATATTAGAGCGTGTATAACCCTTTTGATAATAGAAGTCCAGAAATCATTGGAATTCCACGCTTTCTTGCGCTAGTATTTTAAAAAGAATGAGTAGTAATTATATGATGTTAAAAAAGTCTTTGAAGGAAAAAATGAAAAATCTCCAAGCTCTTTTGTAGACCAAAAATTGTGATCTCCAGTCTGCCATAATCAGATCATGTCTATGTCTAGACCTTCCAACTGAACAGAAAGTGATATGGAAAATAACTATTGTAAATTTAAAAAATTTATTAGTCTAGCTTGCTATTCTTATCAATAAAAAGAATTTTTATTATTTTTTGTACAGAAATTTAGACGGTTTCGCTTGTTTTATTGCAGGAAATGACCCAACAGTACACCTTCTGGGGATATCAGGAAACTCATTAATTACTAGTCTTAGGCAATTTTGAGCCTATGATGGTCTGCGCACAGACGAATTTGAACGCGCAAAAGTCTGGACATAATTAGTTTTGAGGGTAGCACAGTCTGGACGTGCGTAGTTGCAAACGCACAACCATGAACGCAAAAAAATTTGTTCGTCAGATTAATGTGCATTTAAAGTTGCCTATGTTCAAATTTTGTGATTTCAAAGTTACCTATGCTCACAATTTTGTGCGTTCATATATGTTTCGAGACCGTGCAGTTTTCAACGCGCAGCACCCCTTAGTGCGTTCATGTTGGTCTGGGTATATATAAATTATCGGTCTTCGACCCCAGCCTGTGTCACTGATTTTTTTTATTAAAATATGTTTTATTTGAGAGTTTTTGAATTTGCTCGAAGTATCACGCTGAAGGTGGAATCCCTCGAAAATTGCTCTGCAAATGTTAACTTTGTATTCAATACATAAAAGGCGTCCTTATTATAAAATAAAATTTTCCCAACTGGTACAGCATTTTCAAGGAAAATAGGGAAAATTTCAGTTCTTCTCGTTTTTGCTCAAAAAGGTCCGGAAAATTTGCTCATTTGATCTGAAAAAAATTGAGGTGACAAGAACAGGAAGAGGTTTAAAATTGCAGTAAATCTTACCCATAACAGTGTAGGTGTGACCCTGTTCAGTTATAATCTTCAGCACATTAACAAGAACTCGATCAGTCATTCGTCCAAGTCTAGTCGACGAAAGAACAACAACAAACTTCAGACTTTTCTTCACCATTGCAAAATTGATCTGAAAAAATTGATTATCAAGTTTTGTCTGATAATTTTTTTTGTCACATAATAATTGCTCCACCCTCTTGTACTTGATCCAAGTGGGTCTGGCCAAAGCTGGCTTGCGTCGTGCCTCAACCTGGGTAATGGTGATGTCACCGAAACGTCTCATTAGCTTAAATATGTGAAAAGAAAATCGAGAATTATATTTGATAGCGCTAATTCGTGAAAACGGGTAGTTAGGGTGTAACAACCACTAGGCGGTATATTAGCCCAGAGGAATTGTCAAATTATTATAGTGATGCGGTGCAAAGATAAACACGCTAGACGCTAGGTCTATGATTGGACTTCCGCGGCTTTTTTAGGCGCCTTTTTTGTTTAAGATAGGTTAAGGAGCGAAAAAATCTGCAAAATAAGCTGTTAATCTTGCAAGATCTTGCAAGAGGATGTTAATCTTGCAAGAATGTCTTGCAAAATTTTGTCAATCTTGCAAGATCTTGCAAGAAAATCTTGCAAGATTATGCATAATCTTGCAATATCTTGCAAGATTATTGCAAGATTAACATCCTAAATCGACTAGGGCTGATAGCTCTAAATGTTTGTACTGATCACTGTTGGCAGTAGAGAGATCAGTTTTTACAAATTTTAATACAAAATATGGTTATACCTTTAGAGTTTGAAGCAAATTATTTGGGTGCATTTACTATCGGCTTCATTGGTTTGCTTCATCAGATGAGTCGGTTATTGTCGATTTTGTTCCTTTCTGTCCACGAAATAGACGTGGAATATGTTTGGTCTTAAAATGGTCAGATCGCTTAACATAGTCAAAGGTCTAGAAATCAAACATTAAACAAAGATTCTACGTCAGTTGGAATTGCACACTGTTGGGTACTTAAATTCAAGGAAGTCAAAAATTATGCCAGGGTGCAACACCAAAAAAGAATCTTGGTAACCATTGATTCATATATGATTATTAGTAATCATACTACGTCATAAAGGGTTTTATGGTTTCTTAAAATCACACCAAGAAATATAAAATTAATTGAAGTTAAAAACGCTCCAATTTTTTCGCCATATATCAAAGAATTTGTGAAATTAATTATGATCGGAATAAAAATCTTCATTCTACCTCTTGCATTTTTGTATTTAAAAATTATCTTTCGTTTTACCTATAACTGGGCTATTAGTTAAAAAACCTTTTGAGCCCAAATACGTTTTGAAAAAGCTACAACGCAATCCTCATTCAAAAAAAAATCAACATAGGTTAAAAATTCTGGTTCCGACGAAATTTGAAACAAGGGGGACATTTAAGATTTCAAACTGGATTAAATTTTAGTGTCTCTCTTTTATCGATACTGTTGCCACATAATTTTTTGCCTGCCTTATTTTTGTGCTCAGCGCGATCAAAGAGCTATCGAAAACTCCTATGTAAATAATGGATTGGTGGGCCAAACCAAAATAAAGTGTGAGTGCTTGCCCTTAATTCAAATTAAAGACGCTACTCAATATAAAATCAGTGAACATGGCAGGTTTCAGTGAACATTACAAATACTAGTGAGCTTGCAGTTATGTTATTTAGATTTTACCAAAGCGCTGCAAAATATAACATAAAGATCTCTTTCACACTGTTTTCTTGGGAAATCTTAATTGAGTTGTATTAAGTTCACGGAATTTAAAAAAGTGGTACAAAACCAAATAACTTTTAAAACAGATTGCTACTAATTCATAGATAGAAATTTAAAAAACGTTAGAGCAAAAGGGCTTGCTTGCTTCTGTATTTCACACCTAAATAAAAACAATTTTATCTCATGAGTATATTGTCATTGCCTTTAACAATTAACAGAATACTAAATTAAACAGACAATTTTAGGAATCGGGTTTTGACCATATTAATTTGGATTGAAACCAGTTTTGACTCAATTTTCAGATTTTTTTGGGACGATTACGGCGTAAAATGAAGAAACACGTGGCAGTATAACTAAGCGTGTCCATAAAATTGACATATTGACTAAGGGGCAAACTGTTATCAGAAAAGATCGGATTTCCCATCTAATGAAAATCCGTTAATACGAACGAGAAAAGAGAATATGAACAAACATTTCTGTTTTTCAAACAAATAGTTTTCAAATGGGATTTAATGTCAGGGCCAAAAGTGCCACCAAAATTCTTCAATATGGAAATAACAAAATTCTACAAAAAAGCAATTGGGTGACGTTCAATTTTTAACTCTTTGGCTTTATTAATCTATTTAATAGCTACTGTAAAGCATAAAATTTTGAATAAAGAAATTTTGAGCTGGCGCTCACGATTTCAGCATTTTTTGCAAAAAAGAATAAAACAGAAATTTCACTCCATTACAGTCTATTTTGTATTAACGCAATTTATGATACCAGCGAAATAATTTTTCTCCTCATAGTTTTTCCTATGGAACAAAATGAAAATGAATAAAAGAGAATCTGTGTCTGCTTTTATATATTGTTTATCAAATCTGCAGCCTAAATCTATAGGACATATTTTGTAGCTTTAGTATGCAAGTTGACACTGTGAGTACTCTTGGAAAAAAGTGAGACAGAGAGCTACAGAAAATTACACAAAAAATTTTTCAAAATCCGAAAACAAAATTTAATCAAAATTGTCAAAATATTTTTAAAAATAACATATATTTGCTGCTATGTTAAAAATGGCTATATCTAAATGAATGATTATAGTTTCACGTTTTTGATGCTTTCAAAGTACGAGCAAATTAAAGAATACGTCAAATTGCTTTGAAGCACTGCTCTGCCCCGACATTAGGTTTTTAACACCAGAAAAAATATTTTTTTAGAGACAGAGAAGAATGATTCTACAATCTGTTGAGCGAACAAAACAGAAGTGATTTTGTTTAATTCGAAAAAAAATAATTAATTGTTTCAAATTAGTTTTTTTTTTGTTTTACTACATTTAATTTTTCGTTCTAATTTCACACTTGCTATTGATAGTTTCTTCAGAAAGATCAAAACTATAACGCAAATATTTTGAATTTGGCGAGAACCCTCTCAAGCATCTACTTCTAAAGAGGAAACTTTTGATTAAAATTACGATAGTTGAAATAGTACTTTGCTTTCAAAATGTTAAGGTTTAGTTGTAAGGCTAATCCCTCTTCTCTCCTCAAGGAAAAGCATAGTTATCATTAAAAAATTTGAAATTATCTGTTCACTGAAAATCTGAAAATTCTCTTTTCAGGCGCATTTTTAAAAGACATTTCATATGCAACATTATTTGGAATGCGTATTAAGTTTCCCAGTTTCATCTACCATAGAAAATTACGAGGATTTGAAAATCAAATTATTTCTTTGCTGAACCAGCATATATCAATGGAAGAAACCCTTTTGAATTCTATAACATTGCAAATCAATTATGTTTCACTTTTTTTTATTTTAATTGTCCTGTGTAGTGTGAAAAAGTACTCACGCTCTGAAATTAAATTTGCACAGCTTAATGGTATAATTTTGAAGTTTAGGGTAATATACAAGCTCTAATTGATTAAACCAACTCGTAGGTAAACCAGCCAAGGTCACTTTGGTTAGGTGCTACTAACTAATACGCAAAATAAGTGTTACAACGAAGTTCGAATTGAAGATAAAGCAAATCTTGAGCAGGGTTGAATATAGAAAATTTCAGTTAAAAAATTAGGACCAGCCATTCTGAATTGGTTTATGAAAAGAAGATACTTCAGACTGATTCAGCTTTGATTTGCTTTGCCACCAACATCCGGTCTGCATCCCATAAAAATTTCAGTGGTTTTTAGAGAAGATTCGAGGGAAATGACAAGCCGAATTTTCATCGTTTTGAGGCGAGTCTCTGCCTAGAAATTGAAGAATTAAAACTATAAAATTTTGTAGAAACAGAAAAGGATTCTACAACCTCTAAAACGAACAAAATGGCATTGATTTTTATTATTTTTTTTAAAAAAATCCGTTTTTCAAATGATAAAGTTATATTTTTCTACATTTATTTTTTTCTTTTTTTCCTGCTATCTACATAGTGGTTTTTTTGCAGAAAAAAAAACAAAGTTTTAACGAGGATTTGGGCACAAGTTTAGTTTTGCATTGAAATTTTCCAAAGCGACTCTATCAATTTATCTTGTCAAACATCTTGCCTTAATTTCAAACGTTCTTGATTTAACTTTAAAATAGCGCAAATTGTATCTTGCTTACAAAACGCGAAGACTTAGCTTTAACGCTAATCATTTTTCTCGTCAAAGAAAATCATCGTTATCATCAAAAAATTTGAATTCTGTTCACTGAGAAAAAACTTATTTGTCAGGTTCCTTATTTCAAGATATTTCATTTGCTAGATTTTATAGGATGTTTTCTAAAATTTCCAGTTTCATCTAAAAGAAAAAGTCACCAGGAATTGATCCTCAGAGCATTTTATATCGCTGAAGCAGCATTTATCAATATCAGAACCCCATTTCAGTTCTGAAACCTTGCAAATAAACTGCCTTTTCACTTTCCTTAAGCACAGTAGTTTTTCATTGTGATTGATTTTATTCCGTGTAGTAAGAAAAAATACTCATGTGTTGAATTGAAGTTTGAGCAGCTTAATTTCATATTTTGTGATTTAGTAAAATGCATGCTCTTAATACGTTACCTAGCTTGTGGGAAAATATCACAACGCCCACCTATCTTTTTTGTTACGACTTAAAAAATTACAGGGACTCACGCTGAAGTTCGAATCCCCGATAAGACAAACCTTGGGTTAAGCTGAACATATGATTTTTCAGGCAGTAAAATTTCCTCAAAAATCGAGATTAGCCGATGTAAATTAGGTCATGAACAGAAGACTGTCCACCCAGAAAAAACACAGAAAGTCCGAGACAAATTTAACCCTGATTTGCTCGCCACCGACCTGTGGCCAGCTTCTCATAAAAATATCGGTCGTTTTTAAAGAAATTTTGAAAGAATGACTGACTATGTTCTGAAAAAGTATAATCCGGCCAGCTTTCTTGCCATGGCATAAATAGTAATTCAAGTCCTCATCAAGCAGAAACTAATAAAAAAAATTTGGTAAACAAAATGCCAAGTTTTGATAGAATTAAATGCACTGAGGACTAACTCAAGCCTTGTGATATTACTGCTGGTTAAAAATGAGTTAAAAACGAGTTTAAAATGAGTTAAAAGTGAAGCAGCGTGACTGACTCTTTACAACCAGCAGATAATGAGCTTGGTAAAGATATGTGCATTCAGTTATTATCCTTCATTTTTACTGTATACACGAAAGTTGACTTGAACACATGGTTTATACTGAGCCAGTTTTCGATAAATTTGAACTAAATTTTCAATATCTGTGGTCAAGTTAACCTTGCTGAACCTGATGTTTTATCTCAGTTTTAAGGACAAAATTTAATGATTTACTTAAGTTATCTGTCAATGCCAACAATCTGCAAATTATCTAAAACATGATAGTTATGTTGCAAAATTGCAGCATATACCGGTTATCTTGCAATCAAGAGTCCTGCCTGAGACAGTAATTTTGTCAGATTCTTGCCTGGGGTGTACAAACACAAACGTCCTAAGCAAATTTTTCATGATAGCTGTAAGATTTCGACTAGCGAGGTAGCGGGCTTGAACTAAACATCATTTTTTATGGGATCATGGGACTGTAATCCTGAATCGAGTTTGCTTTTATAAATAAATATAAACATTTTATCACTAAACCTAATCAAAGCCGACATTTATGTTCATTGCTCAATTTGGTTGTAGAGAGAGGAAAGAGTTATCAAAAGACATAAATATGAAAGAATTGAAAGTACGAGGGAAGCTCGGGTTTTTAATATTTTTGAGTTTCGAGCCTAAAATAAATCCTTTTGCTGAAACATTCAAGCTAAATTAATGATAAACCAAGGAATCTGTTTAATGTGTGTTTTGCCATAAACTGCCATTGTCTCAGGGGAAAACTTTCTTCAATTTTCTTCAAATTGTGAAAAGAAAAAAGCTATTACATGGGACTAGCGCAATTTGACACCAAATTACTTAAAACATGAGATCCAGAAGAATCTCGTCCATATTTTTTATCAAGAATTTCGATTAAAAATAGATAGGAAATACTCCACAACCCAAAAAATTTTTAAAAAACTTTTTGTATGAAAAAATTTTTCTAGCTGAAACATGTAACTTCAATTACTTTTCCTGCCAAATTTTGGTTCGTTGATCACAAAAATTTGCTTACTGCTGATAAAACGCTCTTTAACAAATATTTAACATTTAAAAAAAGACAAACAGACCTTGACTTTTAGCTTCAAAATTAAAGTTTGTCACCAACTAAACCATGTCAAAATGCTGGTACGGAACAAAAATCATAAAAAATCAACAAACCAGAAAAATGAAAGTTTGTTATATGATTGCCATGTCACCCTCCAATTTTTTGTTTGAAAATTTCTTGCTTCCAAAGAGTCCGCAATGAAATAAACCAAATTTAGTGCAAAAAATATGATTTATGTACAAAAAGCAAAAGAAAATTTGATCATTTTAATCTTATCATTCAAACAAACACAGATATTTTTTGAAAAAAGCTTGTTGCGATTTTTAAAAAAAGACTTGCAAATTGGTTTTTGCCGATAAGAAATTTCAAACAAAGAACCATAAATACATCATCATCGTTCTTGTTTGTTTTCTTAGCTCGATAAAAATAAATGGTGCAACAATGGTACTTTAAAACTATTGAAATTAAAAATTAAAAGAAACAAATTTTTCGCACTGGTACTTTGACAGTATGGAAAAAAATAACAATTAAATTCCAACCCCCCCCCCCCCCACCATCACAAATGGTTCTTGGAAATGGTGGTAATTTATAAGTTTGCGCACAAAAAGGACGTCAAACGGCAATAAATTCTGTGCGCGCAAATAAAACTATTTGAACAGTAAATTATTTTTTGTATGCAACAAATGCAATTATCAAAAATAATGTCGCCAACATCAGTAATTGACATTTCTTGAAGTATGTTAGTAATATGTGTCTCAGTTGCATTATAGTGGCTCAACTTTGATGACCAAAAAGATGGTTCAAGTAAAACAAAAATTACTTCAAACAAAAATTGAAGTAAAAGAAAAAATTACTTCCAGAAGATCTTTGCTCTGTAGCTGGATTGATAAGAAACGCTTTTATCGGCCACAAAAAGTCGCATGTCTTTTTTGGAAGTAAAAAGAAGCAATTAAAATTAAACTTTAATAAAAGTTTACAACTACAAGTACATAATCAACTGTATAAATTTTTTATTTGGCCCTAAAAGTATAATAACTTAGTTGCGTGACAATATCGACATACAAATCGACAGGACAATATTTTTGCTATACAATATGAAAAACTGATCAAGCGAAGTGAGGTGATAGTTTAATCAATTTAATCAACAAGTACAAGTTGTTACTTAAAGAAACGAACAGTGCAACATTAGTCCTTTAGATGAAGCAGAGCTCAACTTTTGTTAAATGCAGATTAAGCTGTAATGATACTTTTAAATAACACGTGAAGTATAGAGAAAAAAATTACAGGAAAGCAAAACATGTTATATGAGAGACAATATTTTTCTAGGCATACATGCTGCCATAGATTTATAGGGACAACAGAACTACTCTGTCGTTGCTTTTTTGTAACTGCACTGTCTATGAACTTGGCATTGTGGATAAAAAAACTAACGATTGCAAAAACAGTTCTATTTTTTTATTTATGACCCCGGAGATTGTGGCAATTATAACCCACCAACTACACTAGGCTAGGCATTGGGCTGTAAATTGAGATGAAAGTAACTGATTCGTTCATTTTGGGAAATTAAGCATTGCAGAAATATTTTCATTGTTGTTAGCCAGATCTCAGCAGCCAAATTTCAAATAAAATGTGAAACGATCTCTGGAATAGATTATATATTATGTTCAAAACAAACTGAATGTTTATAAAGCCGCAAATTAGAGTTTAATATTTTTTGTGATGGCCTTTTAAATGAAGGTGGCGAACTAAAGGGAAAGAGCAGAATAATTGAGTAGAAACAAAACTGTTTCAGAGGAAATAGTAGCTTTAGAGACTGAAAGATTTGAGATGGATATTTAAAAAAAATCAAAAATAATTCGTTCTCTTAAATAAATGGGCTTTTTTTTGTGTTGGCAGTTTTTCCCCTCTTTTTTCCAAGCAATGAGTCAGTTTCCAACTGCGGGTATCTAACCATTTTTTTCAACAATTCACCGATGCTTTTTTAAACAGATTTTTTTGATTAATCTATTCGTTCTCGTAAAAATTTTATCAGGGGACATATTGTTTTCTTCATTCCGGACGATGCAATTTTGTGTTTTATTATCACACGTAATAACACTTATGATAAATTTGAATAATTTTCAATTGTATCTAGTGAGTTCTAGGTTTGTGAGTTTGAGGTTCGCTTTGTTGTACTAAATTAAATTGAAATCTATTTAGCAGGTGTCCTGGAATGCGTTCCAAGTTTCGTTCAGTACTTCTCCCTTAAAATGCATGTCTTACATTTAAAAATCATTACAAATCACGTCTTGTTTTTGTTAAGACTGCTGAAGGCGTGTGGAGAGTTGCTGAACATTTGTCAAGTCTAAAATCAAGTCTTTGTAATTCAAGAATTGTCTATTTTTGGCCAAGACTTGACTTAACCCTTAACCAAGACGCGTCAAGTTTAAAAAGTGACGAATTCATTTATAGTACTGATGCAGGAGTTGCATTTTCAGTGAATCAGTACTTTGGAAGACTTGATGTTTGGTCCAATTAGGCTGCTAATCTCACACAATTCAGAAGGAATCGTAACAAATTTACACAAATTTGCTCAAAGTGATGCTTCAATATAGGCACTTTAAACCATTTAAAATGCAAAATGGGATACGCTAATTTTGTTATAAAATCCCCTAGCACAAGACTCAATACTTCAAAAAAGCAATTTTTTTTGCCAAATTAGGCAAAAAATTTTTCGTTTTCCTCCAGCATAATTTTTGACACTGAAAGTGTTTACCATTTTGATCAATGGCATCGGTTGCAAAGTTTAGCGGGCAATTGGAATTACAGCAATCAAAACTCTAGAAAATAAAGTTGAGAAAAAAATTGAACCAATAATTGCGAGATTTGAGAACAGTTTACTTGGTACTCATTTTGTTGCTTTATTATGTAATAACAAGGAAGTTGTCAACTGCGAAGACAACAACAATTTGTACTTTGAATTTACATCCTTGAATCGATAAAAGGTGTGCTCGTTCTTTCAACAATTATGAAAATTTCAATATTACTTAGCTGAAAACTGACGTTCAACTGAAATTGAACATTTGGTGAGGTCAGTGTGAATACAATCATGTGACTCCTGCTAACGGGATCAAACACCATAATAAAATGGCTAGGTTATTCAGACAAAATAATTCCATTTCCATTGTCAATATAGGCTAAATCTGACATTGTGTTGTAGTACACGTGTCTTACATTAGTTGTATTTATTGGATTGTGAGCAAAGAGAAGTCCATTTTGATAAATACAAATATGCTCCAGATTAAATTTATGGAAGTGAAAAGATCAGATGACAAGACTTCGAATAGGTTCTCTGCTAAATGCATCTTCTGGTTTCCAACTTTGCAAACCGCTGTGAGACAGAAATATTTCCGTTTTAGTTTAGAAGTAAGGAAAGGACGTTGGACCTAATAATAACATTTCTTCTTTGGCAGAAACGACGTCATCATTCAAGGTCATTTTTCTCACATACAAATTAGCTTCTATAATTTTCACTTGTCATGAGTTTCAGCATCTTCGGATATTATAAGAAAATCAACTGTTGATAGTCTAAAAAAATTCGCAGGTCGACTCCACTTAAAATTTGTTGATCGCATGCAAAAAAATCTACCGCTCTTTTTCCATAAAAAGAACATTCAGCAGACCGTCTAACCAAAGCTTTTCGACTATTAATTTCAGCTGCTGCCACTGATCTGGGGTTATCTTCGTACGAATAAACTTGGCAGCCCACCCAAGTAGGTTTTGCATCGCTGTTGTGAGAAAGTTTGGTTTCAATGAATTTTTTGTGCGCTTATTTTCCATTTGCAAATAAAAATTTTAATCAGTTGGCTGATACACCACAGCCAGAAAACATTGAAAAAAGAACATTATTGCAGAAGTAAGGAGCGTTTGTTTTGGTTATGTCTGTTCCAGCTCCAGCGTCATACTTCCGAAACCTGAACTACGTTGAGTTTGATTTTTAAGAAAATTTTTTGCAGATCAATAAAATTATTGTCTCCAGAAACTTCAAACTCAAGCATGAGTCCATTAAAGCTGTAAACTGGCCCTACTTTTTTTTTACAAAAGCTACAAAAGCGCTGTTTTTTCAAATAAATCCAAGGAATTATGTGTTACCTCTGTTGGTAAAATTTTACCTAGCATCTTTTACTGTGGCAAATTAATCTGATCAATTTTGTTTTGGCTGTTTATGTTTTGAAATGACTACCTTTCTTTTAGTGCCACGTTTTATCGCTTTTGAACCTTAAAACTTTGATCGCCTTTGATTTTTTCTTCTCTGTCGCAAGTGCATAGGAATCTCCAGTTTGTTTCTTTAGAGTGTTTGATATCATGTTTTTCAGCGCTTTCTTTGGCAACTTTTCTTGCTGACAACATCCATTAAGTCTGGTACGCTATCTGGCAGAATTTATTTTTCAACACGTTTTATTGCTGGTATAATTATGTTTTATGTAGTGGATTTGTCGAATACTACTTGCTAAGGCTCCAAACCCGTTACCTCTATAGAGTCCAGAAACATAGGGCAATACAGATGCTTGAAGGGTCTAGTATGATTAAATTGCTTCTAGTCACACTTGTTGAAATGTAATGTCAGTGTGACTTCACCGGACCCTGAAAGGGGGACTAATTGACCTGTTTTGGTAGTTTTATAGAAATTGATTGAATTGTATTTGAAAAAAATTCTTGTAGTCGAAATTTGAAAAAAAATATTCAGTGTTTTGGTTCAAGCTCTCAGACGCTACCATTTTTCAATCGTTGTTTTGGTTTAATGACTCTTAAAAAATGGTTTTGCATCGTCAACGTTTTGACATTCAATAATGTTTGTATAAAGAAATATCAAATATTTGCTGGCTCAAAGATCAGCTATGGGGTCCTCCATAGGAGCGTTGGTATCATCTTTTTGCATCAGTTTGCTTGCAATTATGTCCATTTAATACTCAATGTGTGTTTCGTGTCCGCCAGAAATGCTCAGAAACCAGTGATGCTTGGAATTTCATCAATTGGAAACGTAGTTCCCTCGTATTTTCCAAAGAAAATTTCAAATTTACTGGAACTTTTAATGTCTCTGAATGAAAACGTTCGTAAACCAACAATTCTTTTATTTGTAGCTAACAATTCTTTTAATTGTAGCTAACAATTTTGGCACATTATCAATTGTTTCTGACATGAAACCCAATGACTCACGTGATCGACACGATGTGACATTCACTCGAGAGCTATTTCGTTGCGTTGGTGATCTTCAAAACCACTTAAACTGTAAGAAGTTAGCATCCCGTTTGTGATGTGTTCTGTTTTGGTTGGAAAATTAATTTCACTTAAAGCTGCTCAGCAGTCTCCCGACAGTTGTTTTTTGTCATTGAACTAATTCCAGAACGAAACCAATGTGTTTTGATCGAAGATCTTCATCAAAGCAGTGGAGATAACATGCATTGTAAATTTATCTTCAAAACGTTTACTTACCTTTGTGCAAAAGATTTTTTGTACTAATTGAAGTTCGAGTTGATAGAATTCACCCTGAATAATTTCCTTATCTGTGTCGATAAGAAAGGAGGGTTAAATGTGGGGATAGAAGATATCCCAAATATGTCCTCAGTAAAAGATTGTTTGTAACTTTTTCCGAACTCCTCATTTTTTTAAGTATGCGTACAAGATCACCAACAAAAAATTTGGTTTTTGAGAAAATTTTGTATTTGCAATCAGTGATACAATCCGCGGAACGTCTTTTTTGTGACTTTATATGGAGCGAGTTTGATTGCCCGAGTAACTCTAAAATTTATATTTTGAACAAAGGAATCCAGTTTACTTACATATGAATAGGTCCACTTTCTTCTAACAATCTGTATTTTTATTTCTTGAAGGAACGTATTTTTCTTTCAGCAAAAGCAGAATTTTTCCTTCTGAACGTACTGATCATAAATGATCATAAATGATCTGCGCGTTTTTTTTAGATGACTTTGAAAGAACCGATGAACCTTGTGCCATCATCAACCCAAAGTTTTCTAGGTTGCAAAGGTTTGATCACCGTTTTGGAAGCCTCTGCGGTTTCTGTAGCTTATTTTGTTTTCAATGGGTCAACTCGGTCAATTCCTGACAGACAGTTAATTGCAACAAGAAGGTTTGTTTGCACCATGGTTGTAAAGCTTGTCAACAATTGGTAGATCTAAGGACCAGATCTCCATCAGGTCGTTTACAATTACTTTAAGCCTTGGGAATTTGAGGCGTGGACGATATTTCTTAAACAATGGTTTTGTTTCCAGATACATTTCAACTTTTTTCATTGTTAATTTACTCAATCATTGCAGTCTTTTTGGGTTCCAAATGAGGCAGGTCCTTTTAAATAGAGGTTGTCAAGTTTCGTCACATCATCTATAGAAAACAAAGTCATTTCCTCTCTACTTGTGTTTTCGTCTGTCTTCCTCCTGCTCTCATCGACTTTTGGTTTTGTGTTTTTTACTTTGTTTCAGATCTTTTTTTTGGTTGCCTCAGTTGTTGCTGCTGCTACTTTTTGTTTTTAAGTCGGTTGTTCTTCTTTTGTCGGTTGTTCTCACAGTAAAACTCATTGACTATTTTTTTTGAATGAGTACTGTAATCCAAATGGGCGGGTATATCAAGTTCACTCATTATTTTGGGATATTTTTGAACGTCAGTTCTTTGTAGGTTGTTGTAAAGTCTACAAGAGGTTTGTTACTTTCACTCCTCGAGGTTCATCGTCAATATGGAGAATATTATTCTTTCCAATAATACAGACACTATTGGAATCAAAATTTTTTCAGGATAATTGCAGCTCTTTTTGTTTTGTTTTCATCACTTAATTTCAGGTCTAGCTTTATTAAGTCAAAAGCTGAATCCTTCCGTTTTTCACCAATGGCTCTATTTGACTGTCATCACTAACAAATGATTACAATTTTACATCGTCTGGGTCTTTAATCCAATCACAAGTCTTCTTTGTTCTCTTGATCAATCTATCAGTGCTAGTGTCAGCAATTTTTTCACTGCTTTGTTCAAAAATTGGGTTAAAACTTTGTAGGAGTGATAATTGAGTTGTTTTTAGTTGATAGATTGCATTACAAAAAATTACTCCTTGGTTGGATTTTTTGATATGAAATCTTTCATGAGGATCAAATTAAATTTTTCTGTTTGGATGATTTGACTTTTAACTAAAGATTGCACAAGAAACCTAATGCTTTGATGAATTCTGATTTTCTCGCCAATTACCAGGAATCGTTTTGGCAATTATTATCAAAGTAAACATGTCTGAAAAAGGCGATATATATTATTAACAGTGTCATTGATTACATTGAGCAAATACACACACACACAGAGTTTATGAAATTATTTGGTGCCTTTTTAAGGAACTGACTGATATTACTCTCAGACAATTTGAGCTTTTGCTTTAGCATACAAAGTTCTTTCTCTCTCATTGGTCAAGTTAGCGTATTGCTCCAAACTTTGTTCTGATTGTGCCAGGGAGTCTGGACCAAAGATCTACCGATGATTTTCACAGTTCTGGACTGGAAATTGAATGCAGTATTCTTTTTCATCGGAGAACGTCTAATCGCTCTCTGGTTTGTTCAAGTAGGAAAGTGTTTTTATCCACAAATGTTGAAGATCAATTGGCGCTAGAGATTTGGTACAATTGTCAACCGTGTTCTAATTTCATAGTATTTTATAGTACGTGTTGCCTATTGTCTTTGGTTGATTTTGCAGCAAATTTGCTAAGCATGTCCTCTAAGTAACGGTGTGCTGTCAGTTCAAAAGTTTTGCTCCTAACAATAATCGTAGTCTTGGTATCAGGTGCCTGCCAGCTCAACATCAAACGTAGTCTCATCGACCTCCAGTTTGGAATTTCTCATCTGTTTGATTGGTGTTACATTGACTTGCTGATGACGTAGTACGCAGATATGAGTTGTTTGGGTAAGATGTCCACAAGTGGACCACTGTTTCTACTGCAAACAATTAGACGTCAGGAAATATGAAACTCACGCTTTTCATAAAAAATTGGTATTAAACATCTAGAAACTTTACTTGTAGGCATTGTCTCGAAGTTTTCGTACATTTGCTTGGCTTCCCTTGCTAATTTTTCTGTGACAGCAGTTTGATCCCATTTATGTCCGTGTTCGGTGGCTGTTTGCAAAGTCCATTTGAGTTGACTTGCAAAAGACGAAAAGAGCCTAATTGGATGAAACAAAGGATAAGCCACGGAGGGAACATTTATGTGTGTGACGTTTTTAATTTCAGTTTAGCTCAATTTGCGTTTTGCAGACACCAGTTGATCGGACTTTGAATTCCACGATTGACCAAATATCCGCTGCCTCTTGAGAAACTCTGTCATCCGATGGAATTTTTTCCACTGCAACAAATTTGTTGCTGAGAAAGGTTGTGAAATTTAGCCATTCTATTTTGAGATTATGCTTCAGTTCAAACGCTCTCTGTGAAGCATTCTCGTCTGTTGCAAACGTTTGAATGAATCATCCACATAGAGTTGTGGTTGCGTAAAGCAATTCTGGTTGTTGTTCTCTGCTATCCTTTGTGAACAATTGCAATATAGAAACTGCGCAAGCGGTAGAAACAGCGGGGACAAAATGGAGTTGTGTGTTTTTTGATGTCTTTTCTTTATTAATGTCGTTGGTCCTAGTTGTTGAGTCCCACATGTGTAAACGTAGCCACAAAGTCTGTTGTTATCTCTACGTCGTACTGTCAAAACTGGTGAGAAAGTTCAAGTAGATTGAACATTGATCTGGAACCTTAGAGCAGCACCCTTCAGCAAAACTTTTTTTGCACTTTGAGGCAGAATAATGGATAAAAAGTGTTCTTTGCAGCTTGATTCTGAGCAGCTGCTATATTTCCTTTCTCCATGTCCTCAAAGTAATGTGGTGTCTCAGTTGTTTGTCTCTGTCTAGTCATTTTTAGAGAGCCTGCAACCGAACTTTTTCCAGGGAATACTTTCAGGACAGCTTAACGTTTTCTAGCAAGGTAAGTCCAATCTTTTTTCTGCAGCGGTGTAATGAGTGGCCGGTGTTAGGATCTCTATACGTTTTTGGTCTTCTTCGTTTTGTTACTTTGTAGAACCCTGAATGAAGTTTCCGCTTTCAGATGTCCAAAAGACACATAGAAGGTTTTCTTTTGTTTCATAACAAGAGGTTTTCTTCATAACATAGAAGGTTATCTTCTGTCATAACATAGAAGGTTTTCTTCTATGGATAAAGGAAAAAACCTAAAAGTCATTTTATCGAAGGTTTCCTTCTGTGTGTGTTGGTAGTGGTCTTGCTGAATTGCCAGTCAAAATCAGAACCAACAACTTGATGAATCCATGGGGTTTTGCTGGGATGCAGTTAGTGAAACCTCTTGGAACAAGGGCCAGAAAAGCGTCAGTGCCAGTGTTCTAAATTTGTTGTCACGAATTTATGAGAAAAGGATTACTCCTTGGTGAACGCGTTCTCTATACAAAGTCCGCTCAACATTTGTCCAGGGAAAGTTGGAACTTCTCGTTTGAGGAGACGTACAGAAGAAGACCTGTCAGTTTCGCAAGCACGTCTTTTTTGCTCACCTGAATGAGTTGGATTGTCGTGAGAAATTGAGTGATAAACTGTACCTTTAATGCCATTTCAATGTGTTGCCTTAAAAATGGTAGAGAGTGATCTTTGGAAGACTGAAAGCATTCTAAATGGCTAGATAATGCAGCCACCTACAGTCGCGGGATTGTTGTCGGAACTGTCGCTTTGAAAACTTGAAAGGGATAGTTGGAACTTCTCTATTGAAGCTGCGTATACAAGAAGGCTTGTCAGTAATATCAAGCTGCAAAATAAAAGCAATTCTAATCATGACATCTGCTTTGATTACTGTTGGCTCTGCATTTAGTGAAGCTAGAAGAATAGTGATGATTTTAAGAGCTCGATTTTGAAGAGCATCAGAAAAGTTTTCTGTGATCTGTGCATTTTCACTTCCACTCTCCAAATATTAATAAGTCTCTTTATTGACAAGATCACAATTTGGTTTGCCTGAAGCTGCACTAAAGGTCTCACAATTGCAGATTCTTGATTTTTGCTGTTTGTTTGGGTCTGCACTCTTGGAAGTTGAGGTGACCGATCGCTCAAGTCGTTGCCGGTTATTGTTTGGAAGTAATTGCTACTTCTGTTATTCAATTGCTGAGGTCTGCTCGGCTATTGCATCACAGTTTGATGAGCATTGCCGTTTCCAGAGATCTGATTACGGAGTCGAAAGTGTTCAGGTCGTTTGTTTCTCTGTTGTCAATATTTTGGTCCATCACTGGTTGTTGAAGAAGCCTGAGACGCTAAATGGCCAAAGTCTTTATCGTAGTTTGTTTGTACCGGGATGTTCATGCGTTGAAATTCCACATTAATCACGGGTTAGAAATCACTTCTGTGCAAATTGCTTAAATCATTTCGATGTAGTGTTGATTATTGAAACTCTTTTGCTCTGTCAAAATGACTTCTAATCTTTTAGCTGCAGAATCCTCTTTCATGTGGCTTCAAGCAGTTGCTTCAATGTGATACCTAACCAGTTACTGGTGGTCAGCTGCGGACTTGCTCAAGTACTCCTTGAACAACCAAGATTGTGATCTCCAGAGCACAGTTGACAAATGGAGTAAGCAGGAGGAATTGTAACTTATCTATTTTTGATAAAAGCCTTCCCACTCCCCGCTCATATGTTCTTCGTAGTCCCAGTGGTGAGATATCTTCATAAGCCTTTGCATATGTGCTCGTCCAGTCTGAAAAGTCCACCTAGTTGGGTTGTTCTGTTATCATTATACTCACATTGGTAAGTGGTGAGATAATAATTGACGTCGTCAATTTTTCTCTCGCGTCTTTACTACCGCCGAGGTTTTTAAATCCGTGGTGAAGTCGAAGTATTTCAAAGTCAAATCGAGGTAGTAAAGTCAAGTCAAAACAACTGAGGAAGTGTGCAAAATTAACGGAACTGCTGGGATCATCCGTTCTGGTCTTCAGTTTTTGTACAAGTTGTCTAACATTGGCTTGATGATCCATCCACTTACAGTCACGGGGATGCTGTGGGAACTGTCGCTTCGAATAGGGGAAAAGGGTTGATTGTTGACTGAAGGTCGATGCCGCTTGAAGTGTTTATCATTTTATTTGACTATGAGAATTTTTGATCTGCTTGATGCGAATGTTGTTGATAATGGGAATAGATATGGTCTTGAAAACGCTGACCGATCTTTCTAGGTACTGCTTTGTGTGAAGTTGTCTTGCCAGTGCAATTGTTCTCATGGCTGATGGCTTAAAGGATCGTGGGCGATGGAACTTTGAACCGGGGCATATACATCGAGACTTGGGCAAATCTGCAGCTCTTTGGTAGCTTCTGTGAAGCTATTATACTGTTGTGTTCCAATTCTCGGGGCGGATTATTAAGCAACAGTTTTGAACTCTTCTCGTGTCAAATGTTGCCCGACAAGTTGACTACACCGGAGATGAAGCTCCTCTTGTTGCAGTCGAAATTCGTGAAAGATTTCTTGGAGATTTACTGCATCTTCTGTTTTTTGCTTCTCCTTGGTTGAGAAGGTTTTTGCAGCTTCGCACTCAATGATTTTCATCATCAAGATGTGCATGAGTTGAATCTAGGCAGTGAACTTTGTTTTCGTTTTGCTAACATGGCTTTGAACTGTCTGATTTATCATTGGTTGCTATATTTATGATTTCGCAAACCTTCACTGAAGCAGAAAAGTTTGCGCTTTGTCTGTTAGCTAATACTAATTATTAAGCTCAATACTCAGTAATACACTCATTAGCACTCAAGTGTTTTTCGAACGCTGTTTACTTGCTTTTGATGCAACTGCCTTTTGAAGGTTGTTATGTATGTTGATTTTGGAACCCGTTTTCAATGTTTTCTGCGTCTTATGTTTTATTAAAACTGGTTTTAATGCTATCGTCTTAAATTTTTTTTATGCTTTAGGTTCGTTGAGGGCGTTTGGCTGATCCAGGTTGCAGAGGAACATCTTAACTTAGAATGCGTGTAAATTTTATTTTATTTTCTGTTTCAGATGACTGTTTATTACAGAGATGTTGAAGAAGACTAGAAGAAACAGAGAGAGCTCAAACCAAATGAAGAAAACGAAGAATTACCAGATATATAAACTGGCCTAAAGGGAAACCATTAATGTTCTTGTTATAGTTAACTTAGTTTATAATTAATCTGGATCAAATTTACTTTTGGGCTTCATTTTATGTCAAAGGGAGAACAATTTGAGCAAAATGCAGATTTCGACTATACTGTTCATCCACGCCAGAAGTGATCTTTGTTTATTCTAGATTATTTTCTGCTCATTAGGAAAGATGATTTGACGTTTGTTTACTAATTGCCCCAAAAACTCCGATCACATCCGAGATTGGGGTCTCAACTTGTAAAACGGCTTGAAAAGATTCTTGAAGCAGATTGGAACTTAAATTTTAGCGGTAAAAATTGACTTTTAAATTACCCGGGTTGAGGTTTGGTCAAAAAATATTGTAAGATTAGCACTGAATAGCGGTGAAAAAAAAAATTTTCACCGCAAAGCTCCCGCTTCGTTTAGCGTTGAATGCAGTGAAAGCGGTGATTTTTTTCGGTTTTAAGCGGTGAAAAAATTTTTTTTCATCGCACTCACCGGATTTCTTACAAAAAAGAAAACAGCCGTACACGGGTTCGAACCACTCGCCTCCTGCATGTGAACACCTTGTTATTCCACTTCACCATCTGTAACTTACCTAACTGATTTTCCGGTGAAATAAAGATAAGCGTTAAAATTAGCGGTGAAAATTTGTAAGGTTTGCAATTTTAACGGTGAAAATTTTTTTTCACCGAATTCTGCTGGCTGCGGTGAAAAATTCTTAAATTGTTATTGGTGCATTTAAAATTGATGTTCGCTGGTGGTCAAATATACATAAATGGTCAAAAATTATCTATTTTCTTTGAATAATTAAATAATTAACTTAGCTTCCCTTGTTGGACTCTTTTTCAATCAAGCCAGGTTTCGCCGCTTTTTTAGCGTCAGTTCTCTCGTTGACTCAATGCATTCATGACCAAGAAACTCTCACTCTAATTTTCGCAGCGACACAAATAATCAGTTGAGAAATGCAGTTGATAGATGCAAATTTTCGATAATTTATGGAATGTTTGACCTCTTTCTGTAACTTAGAAAACAAAATTCTGTTTCGAAGG
>NW_027449334.1:0-12500 GCF_964194025.1 Convolutriloba macropyga
AGCTTGAGCTTGAGCTAGCTAGCTAGCTTGAGCTTGAGCTTGAGCTAGCTAGCTTGAGCTTGAGCTTGAGCTAGCTAGCTAGCTTGAGCTTGAGCTAGCTAGCTTGAGCTTGAGCTAGCTAGCTTGAGCTTGAGCTAGCTAGCTAGCTTGAGCTTGAGCTAGCTAGCTAGCTTGAACTTGAGCTAGCTAGCTAGCTTGAGCTTGAGCTAGCTAGCTAGCTTGAGCTAGCTAGCTAGCTTGAGCTTGAGCTTGAGCTTGAGCTAGCTAGCTTGAGCTTGAGCTAGCTAGCTAGCTTGAGCTTGAGCTAGCTAGCCAGCTTGAGCTTGAGCTAGCTAGCTAGCTTGAGCTTGAGCTTGAGCTAGCTAGCTTGAGCTTGAGCTTGAGCTAGCTAGCTAGCTTGAGCTTGAGCTAGCTAGCTAGCTTGAGCTTGAGCTTGAGCTAGCTAGCTTGAGCTTGAGCTTGAGCTAGCTAGCTAGCTTGAGCTTGAGCTAGCTAGCTTGAGCTTGAGCTAGCTAGCTTGAGATTGAGCTAGCTAGCTAGCTTGTGCTTGAGCTAGCTAGCTAGCTTGAGCTTGAGCTTGAGCTAGCTGGCTTGAGCTTGAGCTAGCTAGCTTGAGCTTGAGCTAGCTAGCTTGAGCTTGAGCTAGCTAGCTAGCTTGAACTTGAGCTAGCTAGCTAGCTTGAGCTTGAGCTTGAGCTAGCTAGCTAGCTTGAGCTTGAGCTAGCTAGCTAGCTTGAGCTTGAGCTTGAGCTAGCTAGCTTGAGCTTGAGCTTGAGCTAGCTAGCTAGCTTGAGCTTGAGCTAGCTAGCTTGAGCTTGAGCTAGCTAGCTTGAGCTTGAGCTAGCTAGCTAGCTTGAGCTTGAGCTAGCTAGCTAGCTTGAACTTGAGCTAGCTAGCTAGCTTGAGCTTGAGCTAGCTAGCTAGCTTGAGCTAGCTAGCTAGCTTGAGCTTGAGCTTGAGCTTGAGCTAGCTAGCTTGAGCTTGAGCTAGCTAGCTAGCTTGAGCTTGAGCTAGCTAGCTAGCTTGAGCTTGAGCTAGCTAGCTAGCTTGAGCTTGAGCTTGAGCTAGCTAGCTTGAGCTTGAGCTTGAGCTAGCTAGCTAGCTTGAGCTTGAGCTAGCTAGCTTGAGCTTGAGCTAGCTAGCTTGAGCTTGAGCTAGCTAGCTAGCTTGAGCTTGAGCTAGCTAGCTAGCTTGAGCTTGAGCTAGCTGGCTTGAGCTTGAGCTAGATAGCTTGAGCTTGAGCTAGCTAGCTAGCTTGAGCTAGCTAGCTAGAGCTCGACCTATGAAAAGCTGCGCAAACACTTATTCTATAATAATTGCGAAAATTAAAAATTTCACAAGTGAAAAGCTGCATAAACAGTAATTCTATGTGTGGGGCATTATTAGGGGGAGGTGTCTTGTCAAAATATGGCTGGACTAAAGACCTCAACCCAGATAGGGTGGAAGGCCCTATGATCGGTCTGTTACTAATCGGTGACCGATAAAGACCTGACCAAGGCCTGTAGTAAGCTTGGTTAGGCATTACAGGAGATAACACTAAGACCGAGGGGTCTTAGAGAGCCCTCTAGCGGGGCGAATAGAGCTAGATCGAGCCTTGGGAAAGCTAGATCGAGCAGGACTGAAGCTAAAGGATAGACCGAGAGGTCTGTCTGGTCCTCCTAGAGAGGCCAAGAGAAAGTACGAGAAGCCAACTAAAGCTTGATCGGGCCTTCAGCAAGCACGACCGAGCTGTACCGGAGCTAACACTAAGACCGAGGGGTCTTAGAGAGCCCTCTAGCGGGGCGAATAGAGCTAGATCGAGCCTTGGGAAAGCTAGATCGAGCAGGACTGAAGCTAAACGATAGACCGAGAGGTCTGTCTGGTCCTCCTAGAGAGGCCAAGAGAAAAAACGAGAAGCTAACTAAAGCTTGATCGGGCCTTCAGCAAGCACGACCGAGCTGTACCGGAGCTAACACTAAGACCGAGGGGTCTTAGAGAGCCCTCTAGCGGGGCGAATAGAGCTTGATCAAGCCTTGGGCAAGCTAGATCGAGCAGGACTGAAGCTAAGCAAGAGACCGAGAGGTCTGTCTGGTCCTCCTAGAGAGGCCAAGAGAAAGTACGAGAAGCCAACTAAAGCTTGATCGGGCCTTCAGCAAGCACGACCGAGCTGTACCGGAGCTAACACTAAGACCGAGGGGTCTTAGAGAGCCCTCTAGCGGGGCGAATAGAGCTAGATCGAGCCTTGGGAAAGCTAGATCGAGCAGGACTGAAGCTAAACGATAGACCGAGAGGTCTGTCTGGTCCTCCTAGAGAGGCCAAGAGAAAGTACGAGAAGCTAACTAAAGCTTGATCGCGCCTTCAGCAAGCACGATTGAGCAAGACCGGAGCTAACACTAAGACCGAAGTGTCTTAGAGAGCCCTCTGGTGGGGCGAATAGAGCTAGATCGAGCCTTGGGAAAGCTAGATCGAGTAAGATTGAAGCTGAAAGAGTGTCAGAGGAGCAAATGAACCTCCAAAAAGTGAAAATCAAATTTTAGAAAAAACACAAGTTAAATACTGCATGGACAGTATTTCTATGTGTGGGGCATTATTAGGGGGAGGTGTCTTGTCAAAATATGGCTGGACTAAAGACCTCAACCCGGATAGGGTGGAAGGCCCCATGATCGGTCTGTTACTAATCGGTGACCGATAAAGACCTGACCAAGGCCTGTAGTAAGCTTGGTTAGGCATTACAGGAGTTAACACTAAGACCGAGGGGTCTTAGAGAGCCCTCTAGCGGGGCGAATAGAGCTAGATCGAGCCTTGGGAAAGCTAGATCGAGCAGGACTGAAGCTAAGCAAGAGACCGAAAGGTCTGTCTGGTCCTCCTAGAGAGGCCAAGAGAAAGTACGAGAAGCTAACTAAAGCTTGATCAGGCCTTCAGCAAGCACGACCGAGCTGTACCGGAGCTAACACTAAGACCGAGGGGTCTTAGAGAGCCCTCTAGCAGGGCGAATAGATCTAGATCGAGCCTTGGGAAAGCTAGATCGAGCAGGACTGAAGCTAAACGATAGACCGAGAGGTCTGTCTGGTCCTCCTAGAGAGGCCAAGAGAAAGTACGAGAAGCTAACTAAAGCTTGATCGGGCCTTCAGCAAGCACGACCGAGCTGTACCGGAGCTAACACTAAGACCGAGGGGTCTTAGAGAGCCCTCTAGCAGGGCGAATAGAGCTAGATCGAGCCTTGGGAAAGCTAGATCAAGCAGGACTGAAGCTAAACGATAGACCGAGAGGTCTGTCTGGTCCTCCTAGAGAGGCCAAGAGAAAGTACGAGAATCTAACTAAAGCTTGATCGGGCCTTCAGCAAGCACGACCGAGCTGTACCGGAGCTAACACTAAGACCGAGGGGTCTTAGAGAGCCCTCTAGCAGGGCGAATAGAGCTAGATCGAGCCTTGGGAAAGCTAGATCGAGCAGGACTGAAGCTAAACGATAGACCGAGAGGTCTGTCTGGTCCTCCTAGAGAGGCCAAGAGGAAGTACGAGAAGCTAACTAAAGCTTGATCGCGCCTTCAGCAAGCACGATTGAGCAAGACCGGAGCTAACACTAAGACCGAAGTGTCTTAGAGAGCCCTCTAGTGGGGCGAATAGAGCTAGATCGAGCCTTGGGAAAGCTAGATCGAGTAAGATTGAAGCTGAAAGAGTGTCAGAGGAGCAAATGAACCTCCAAAAAGTGAAAATCAAATTTTAGAAAAAAACACAAGTTAAATACTGCATGGACAGTAATTCTATGTGTGGGGCATTATTAGGGAGAGGTGTCTTGTCAAAATATGGCTGGACTAAAGACCTCAACCCGGATAGGGTGGAAGGCCCTATGATTGGTCTGTTACTAATCGGTGACCGATAAAGACCTGACCAAGGCCTGTAGTAAGCTTGGTTAGGCATTACAGAAGATAACACTAAGACCGAGGGGTCTTAGAGAGCCCTCTAGCGGGGCGAATAGAGCTTGATCAAGCCTTGGGCAAGCTAGATCGAGCAGGACTGAAGCTAAACGATAGACCGAGAGGTCTGTCTGGTCCTCCTAGAGAGGCCAAGAGAAAGTACGAGAATCTAACTAAAGCTGGGTCGGGCCTTCAGCAAGCACGACCGAGCAGTACCGGAGCTAACACTAAGACCGAGGGGTCTTAGAGAGCCCTCTAGTGGGGCGAATAGAGCTAGATCGAGCCTTGGGAAAGCTAGATCGAGCAGGACTGAAGCTAAACGATAAACCGAAAGGTCTGACGGGTCCTCATAAGAGGCATGGAGAAAGATCTGATACTAAAGTACCTCTCGGAAGTAATAAAATATGCCTGATGAAGCCGGGTATGATGTTTGTTGTTTGATGGCATTCATCGATTAGGTCTGGTGGATTCCCCATTACTCCGAGTGGTACTAGTAGAGGCTCCTACAGGGGTGAGCAAAGCGAGATCAAGCCTTAGGCAAGCTAGATCGAGCAGAACTGAAGCTGAAAAGCAAAATAAATGACAGGTCTGTCCAAATCAATAAACTTGAAATCCAGTGTGGTCACCACGGGTCACGAGGTGAATTCCTAGCGATTGTCTGCTGAACGTATAGGAAGGCCCGAAACGAACGATAATTTCATTGCACAGTGGAGATACTATACGTTCAGGAGTAGCATACATCGGGTTTGATCTATGATCATGTCTGGTCTCCGAGGATCCACCGGGTTACCAACTGGCACCGCTGTACTGGGTGTAAAACTGGGCCACCTGAAGTCCCGGGTGTAAAACTAGGTGCCTCTGTGCCAAAGTAGCGGCTTGCGTAGTGCATTATGCCTCCGGCTTGCGAAATGGTTATAAGCAATAACAACAGGACGCCGCGGGGTGTTCACTTAAAGGAGTAACGTTCTCTCAAGGAGGGGATCTAAAAATCTTGATAAAACATTTATTCTATGCAAAATTTGTGCGCAAATTTTGCAAAGTAAAAAGCTGCACTGTAGCAAATTCTATGTGTGTAGCATTATTAGGGAAGTGTTGTTTGATGGCACCTCTCTACTTGATGCACCAAAGAACTACCTTGATGGCTCATGACCGCTGGTAATCTGTCGTCGCTAGTAGTTCGGAACTGAGAACAAATATGTTCGCAAATTACAACAATTATACAGCATATTGCTGAATAAAGCAGAACCGAATAATACTCAGTGACTTTACACCAAGACTGACTAATGTCTGGATTGTATCGTCCTACTCGAGTAAGGCGAAGAAAAGCTAGAAAGATACGCTTTTCACAAAGCAGGCTTAATGCATGCAAACCAAGGAGGAAGGAGTGATGCCCCTCCTTATAATAAGCAGAACCAAATAAAGAACAGACAGCATCATCTGTACAGTGACCAAGAAGAGGTGAAACTTCTGTATGTGAAAAGGCAATTTGAGCGAGATTTATTAGCAGACTAGTATTATGTTGTTTCTAGTAGGCGAAAGCCGAAACATCAACATGTGAAAATCTGATATTAAATCCTCAATCATTTTCCCTAGTATTATACAGCTATGAGTAACCTTAATTGGACACGGCAATTATTGCTGACCGGTGAAACTTTCGCATGGGAAAGACACACACACTTCTTGACAAAGCAATAAGTATTATGCTGTTTCTAGTACGCGAAAGCAGAAACATCAGCATGTGAAAGTTGTGAAGTTGAAGAATTTTTGTGTTGAGTACGATGTTGTTACTAGTAACCATGTCGACAGCTGAGAACTGTTCTCTAACCAATAGAAGGTGAAACTTCTGTATGTGAAAAGGCAATTTGAGCGAGATTTCTTAGCAGACTAGTATTATGTTGTTTCTAGTAGGCGAAAGCCGAAACATCAACATGTGAAAATCTGATATTAAATCCTCAATCATTTTCCCTAGTATTATACAGCTACTAGTAGCCGTAATTGGTCAGGGAAACATTGTTGACCGGTGAAACTTCACATGGGAAAGACACACAAATTACTTGACAAAACAATAAGTATTATGCTGTTTCTAGTATGCGAAAGCAGAAACATCAGCATGTGAAAGTTGTGAAGTTGAAAAGTTTTTGTGTTGAGTACGGTGTTGTTACTAGTAACCATGTCGACAGCTGGAAAGCTGTTCTCTAACCAATAAAAGGTAAAACTTCTGTATCTGAAGAGGCGGCGTGATTGAGATTTTTAACAGACTAGTATTATGTTGTTTCTAGTAGGCGAGAGCCGAAACATCGACATGTGAACATCTGGTTTTTAAATCATGAGTCAATTCTCCCTAGTATGATACAGTTGTTAGCCGGTATTGGTAACAGTAGAACAGAGATTTGGAGGGCAAAACCTGCTCATGGGAAATGCTCACAGAGCGCTATCTACCAGTACACATAGTATTATGCTGTTTCTAGTACGCGCGAGCCGAAACATCAGCATGTGAAATGTGTAATCGTGGGTAACTCTAAGTGTGTAGAGTACTGTGTAGTAACTAGTAGCCATGCCAAAGCATGCATTGAAACTCTTCGTGATTTAAAAAGCTCAAAGCAAGATTGACGAGGCCGCAAGGCTATGTCTTTCTAAATTCGAACAAATCGAAAGATTGTTCAAAGTACAATTAAACTGATTGATCCTGTCAGTTGCCATATGCTTGTCTGAAAGACTAAGCCATGCATGTGCAAGCGAAGCTTGAAAAAGTGGAACCGCGAATGGCTCATTAAATCAGTTACTATCTATTAGTTGATTTGCAAGCTAAATGAATAACTGCGGTAACCCTGCAGCTAATGCATGCTGATTGTCCGACACTGTCGGAGACTTTTACAAGACTACACCGGGTGATTTGCTAAGTACAGACACATCCCGTGATGAGTCCTAGTAACTGAAAGATCCCAGATAGCTTCGGCTTGGGGACGGAACTTCCGAATTTCTGACCTATCAACCTATGATGGTAGTGTAACGGACTACCATGGTTGTGACGGGTAACGGGGAATCAGGGTTCGATTCCGGAGAGGGAGCCTTAGAAACGGCTACCACATCCAAGGAAGGCAGCAGGCACGCAAATTACCCACTCTCCGCACGAGGAGGTAGTGACTAGAAATAATGATATGAACCTTTATGGTTTGTAATCAGAATGGAATGGACTTAAAAGCTCCATTGATGAACGAGTAGAGGGCAAGTCTGGTGCCAGCAGCCGCGGTAATACCAGCCTCTACAAGCGTATGCAATAGTTGCTGCGTTTAAAAAGCTCATAGTTGGATCTGTTTGAGTAGAACGGCAACATGGTCTTCAGTTAAATCTGTTGACTCGTTCCGCTCATCCTTCGCATCGAAGAAATAGTTTGCACTTAAATGTGACGAACTGTGGAAACGGTGTTTTCACCCTGAGAAAATTAGAGTGTTCAAAGCATCCTTTGGGATCGAATAATAAAGCATGGAATAATGGAGAATGACCCGCTACTCGATTGATGCCGGTTGGCTGAGTGCGGTAATGATTGAAAGGAACAGACGGGGGCATTTGTATTGCTACGTTAGAGGTGAAATTCTTGGATCGTGGCAAGACAAACTACTGCGAAAGCATTTGCCAAGAATGTTTTCATTAATCAAGAACGAAAGTCAGAGTATTGAAGAGGATTAGATACCCTCGTAATTCTGACCATAAACTATACCAACCTACAATTTGTCAAAGTCGATCTTGACTTGGCAAGAGATTAACCGGGAAACCAAAGTTTATTGGTTCCGGGGGAAGTATGGTTGCAAAATCGAAACTTAAAGGAATTGACGGAAGGGCACCACCAGGAGTGGAGCCTGCGGCTTAATTTGACTCAACACGGGAAAACTCACCCGGTCCAGACATCTTAAGGATTGACAGATTGAATATCTTTCATGATTATATGGGCGGTGGTGCATGGCCGTTCTTAGTTAGTGGAGTGATCTGTCTGGTTAATTCCGATAACGAACGAGATCTTCTCCATCTAAATAATGAAATTCACTATATGTGAATTCAAACACTTCTTAGAGGAACTATGCGGAATTAAATACCGCAGATGAAGTGAGGCTATAACAGGTCTGTGATGCCCTTAGATGTTCTGGACTGCACGCGCGCTACACTGTGTACTTTTAGATTGAGTACTCAGCCCTTGGTCCGAAATGGACTGGGCAATCAGAGAAAAGTACAGCGCTTCAAGGGGATCGTCTGTTGTAACTTGCAGACGTGAACCAGGAATTCCTGGTACTTATGAGTCAACAACTCATAGGGATTACGTCCCTGCCCTTTGTACACACCGCCCGTCGCTACTACTGATTGGATAGTTAAGCAAGAATTGCAAATTCCTACTGTTGGGACTTCGGTCTCCGGCAACGGGATGAAGCGGATCGAGCTTAATTGTCTAGAGGAAGTAAAAGTCGTAACAAGGTTTCCGTAGGGGAACCTGCGGAAGGATCAGTGATTGATTCCTTCGGGCATGGCTGCTGGTAGAGGCCATGTCTGTAGTGCGCATGACGCTCTGTCGCTAGAGATTGCTTGGCAACCAATCTCGAATTATGTATCGAGCTCAAAAACTACTTGTGTGGATACATAGTTCAGCAGTCATGGCAAGGGACTGCTTAAAGGGAGACTAGTTAGCAAAAGCAGCCTAGCAGAACTGCAGCTATCTAGATCTCAGAAGCTGGGTTATAGAAGCCCAGCTATAGACTTGTGAATGAGAAAGGCCTATAAAGGTCCACAAGTCGCGTGGTTAGAACCGACACGCAAAAATCCCAGCGAGTGACAGAGCGTTGCGCTGTTCAGTGGGAAAGAGTTGAGCTACTCGGGGCGCCCACTGAACTTGCTCCGAGCCAAAGGCTCGAAAAAACACAGCTTAGCCTCAGATCCTTTACATAGAAGGCTAGCTAAAATAAACTTACCTTGGACGAGGGTAAAGTTTAGTCAGTTCTTAGGGGAGAGTAATCCACAGCTTCTCGCCCTCTGAACATTCTCCCAGATATGTAGGTCTGGGAGAGTCTCCTCCTGTTCTTCGGAATCTGGAGGTAGACAAAGACAGTACGATACGATCTTGCATCGGGATGACTAACCGATAATGATCATAATCTGACAATTTTTCCGGCTTGAGGCACCGGAGTCAGATTAAAGACACATACTGAACTAAAGGCGTATGTGCAAAGCTTGTCGGAGTGTAGAGAGTCAAGCTGAGTTGACTCGTCACGTGGTGATGACAACAGCCATGTGCAAAACACTCACAACTTTATCGTCTATGTGGAAAAGGTTGCTAACAGCGCTCTCTATGAGAGGCCCTCGCATATAACTATACGAGGAAAAGGCGATAGAGTTGTTTGAATGTGGGGCAGGTTCATCGACAAGCTAAGTTGATCACATTCTTGTTGTGGCATCCTACTAGAATTGGTCACGGTCTGCACCAACTCTCCCCAAGTTGGCCAGACTTAAAACTAGAAATAAGGTTTGCAGCTATGTGAACCTAGAAACTGTAAAGGAGTTGAAAGAACTTAAAGGAATTGAAAGAGGCCTTGAGGTATATCCTCTTGGTAAAGACCCACAAAAGCTCACAAAAGTGGCTTCGAAGGGCAAAACTGGTTCATCCAAAACAATTGGAGAGCTTAAAGCAGAACCAATTCGAATGAAACACTATTGGTGAAACTTCATCATGAGAACGTCACAAGCTGATCACGCTCTATGATATGACTAGTATTATGTTGCTTCTAGTAGGCTAAGCGCAAGCCGAAACATCATGTGAAAGTCGTAGAATTTTGCAATCAAACTGTGGCTAGTACTGTGATGTTACTAGTAACCTGGTGTTCCGTCATATGGCCAAGAGAGCATTTGAAGGCGAAACTTCTGCATGGGAAAGCTGCATCATGATCAAAATTTTATATCGAGTATTATGTTGACGTTAGTAGGCCTTGGCCGAAAACGCAGCATGTGAAAGGTATAGATAAAAGTTATTGTTGCAGTCAGTACTGTGTAGTTACTAGTAGCTGGATTTAAGCTCAAAATGAGACACTGTTGGTGAAACTTCATCATGAGAATGTCACAAGCTGATCAAGCTCTATGATATGACTAGTATTATGTTGCTTCTAGTAGGCTAAGCGCAAGCCGAAACATCAACATGTGAAAGTCGTAGAATTTTGCGATCAAATTGTGGCTAGTACTGTGATGTTACTAGTAACCTTGTGTTACGTCATATGGCCAAGAGAGCATTTGAAGGCGAAACTTCTGCATGGGGAAGCTGCATCATGAACAAAAGTTTATATCGAGTATTATGTTGACATTAGTAGGCCCTGGCCGAAAGCGCAGCATGTGAAAGGTATAGATAAAAGTTATCGTTGCAGTCAGTACTGTGTAGTTACTAGTAGCTGGATTTAAGCTCGAAATGAGACACTGTTGGTGAAACTTCATCATGAGAACGTCACAAGCTGATCACGCTCCATGATATGACTAGTATTATGTTGCTTCTAGTAGGCTAAGCGCAAGCCGAAACATCAACATGTGAAAGTCGTAGAATTTTGCGATCAAATTGTGGCTAGTACTGTGATGTTACTAGTAACCTTGTGTTACGTCATATGGCCAAGAGAGCATTTGAAGGCGAAACTTCTGCATGGGGAAGCTGCATCATGAACAAAAGTTTATATCGAGTATTATGTTGACGTTAGTAGGCCCTGGCCGAAAGCGCAGCATGTGAAAGGTATAGATAAAAGTTAGCGTTGCAGTCAGTACTGTGTAGTTACTAGTAGCTGGATTTAAGCTCGAAATGAGACACTGTTGGTGAAACTTCATCATGAGAACGTCACAAGCTGATCACGCTCTATGATATGACTAGTATTATGTTGCTTCTAGTAGGCTAAGCGCAAGCCGAAACATCAACATGTGAAAGTCGTAGAATTTTGCAATCAAACTGTGGCTAGTACTGTGATGTTACTAGTAACCTTTTCTTACGTCATATGGCCAAGAGAGCATTTGAAGGCGAAACTTCTGCATGGGGAAGCTGCATCATGAACAAAAGTTTATATCGAGTATTATGTTGACGTTAGTAGGCCCTGGCCGAAAGCGCAGCATGTGAAAGGTATAGATAAAAGTTATCGTTGCAGTCAGTACTGTGTAGTTACTAGTAGCTGGATTTAAGCTCGAAGTGAGACACTGTTGGTGAAACTTCATCATGAGAACGTCACAAGCTGATCACGCTCTATGATATGACTAGTATTATGTTGCTTATAGTAGGCTAAGCGCAAGCCGAAACATCAACATGTGAAAGTCGTAGAATTTTGCGATCAAACTGTGGCTAGTACTTTGATGATGCTTGTAGCCAACCGAATTGGTTGAAAAGCCCAATAAGTAAGCTAACTTGGGAGAGCTTGTTGGAAACCAAATGCTACTAGATTGGTCCAAATACATCCTTCAACAGGGGATCACTTGGCTCGCTTTACGAAGAGGAGCACAGCTATATGTGTTAATTCGGTATGAATCGCAAGATTTGTTTACCGACCTCTCTAACGCAAAAGGCGGTCTCGGCTTCGGCTGTTGACTGCGTCCGATTCAGGGTTATATAACTCTCGATTGAACACATTGATGTTCTATTGTTGGTGCTTCCAATAAAATTGGAACACTTAAAGCAGAACCGATTCAAATAATAGCATTCTGATCAATGATTGCATTCCTTGATCAAGAACTGCTGGAGTCATTGTGATGGCGAATTTTCTTCATAAGAAAATTGCAAAGAGACGGAACTTAATGAGACTAGTATTATGTTGTTTCTAGTAAGCGGAAGCTGAAACAGCAACATGTGAAAATCAAGTTTTGTTCAATGATCTCGAGGCGATAAGTACTATGAAGCAACTAGTAGCCTAAGCATGACTCAGATTTGAGACAGTCAAAAAGACTGGCGAAACTTCTTCACATGAAAGTTACATAGAGAACTACAAATGTATACAGCGAGTATTATGTTGTTTCTAGTAGGCGAAAGCTGAAACATCAACATGTGAAAGTTGTCTGCAAACTGTAGAACGATATGTGATTAGTACTGTGCTGTTACTAGTAGCCAGTCTGACTGTAGAAGCCAAGACAAAGGGAAACTAATGCATCTGAAAAGGACAAGTTATGGAAAGGTATGCACGATAAGTATTATGTTGTTTCTAGTAAGCGGCAGCTGAAACATCAACATGTGAACGTCGTTGTGTACAGTAACCTAGAACTATATAGTCCTTAGTAACGTGCATTTACTAGTACCTGTAATTGGTATTCAGACTCAGGCAGTTTGGAATAGTTTGGCAAAGATGCACCAGAGAAAACTGGGATTTGATACAGAAATTGTTGAATACAAGTATTATGCTGCTTCTAGTAGGTTGAATCCGAAACATCAGCATGTGAAAATTGAAAACATTTCTGGTTCGAATTGTCACAAGTATTTGGTGATCTGAGTAGCCAAACTCACTACAACGCCAATTGAAGGCAAAAATTCTCAACGGGAAAAGCTATTCTCATTGAATGAGCTAACAAGACGAGTATTATGTTGCTTCTAGTAGGCGAAAGCCAAAACATCAACATGTG
>NW_027449334.1:17500-42500 GCF_964194025.1 Convolutriloba macropyga
TAGAAGATAGTCTCTCGGTGGTGCATGATGTAAATATTGCTAGCCTTCGGGCTGGTGATATAGATAGACTAGAAGATAGTCTCTCGGTGGTGCATGATATAAATATTGCTAGCCTTCGGGTTGGTGATATAGATAGACTAGAAGATAGTCTCTCGGTGGTGCATGATATAAATATTGCTAGCCTTCGGGCTGGTGATATAGATAGACTAGAAGATAGTCTCTCGGTGGTGCATGATATAGATATTGCTAGCCTTCGGGTTGGTGATATAGATAGACTAGAAGATAGTCTCTCGGTGGTGCATGATATAAATATTGCTAGCCTTCGGGTTGGTGATATAGATAGACTAGAAGATAGTCTCTCGGTGGTGCATGATATAAATATTGCTAGCCTTCGGGTTGGTGATATAGATAGACTAGAAGATAGTCTCTCGGTGGTGCATGATATAAATATTGCTAGCCTTCGGGCTGGTGATATAGATAGACTAGAAGATAGTCTCTCGGTGGTGCATGATATAAATATTGCTAGCCTTCGGGCTGGTGATATAGATAGACTAGAAGATAGTCTCTCGGTGGTGCATGATGTAAATATTGCTAGCCTTCGGGCTGGTGATATAGATAGACTAGAAGATAGTCTCTCGGTGGTGCATGATATAAATATTGCTAGCCTTCGGGTTGGTGATATAGATAGACTAGAAGATAGTCTCTCGGTGGTGCATGATATAAATATTGCTAGCCTTCGGGCTGGTGATATAGATAGACTAGAAGATAGTCTCTCGGTGGTGCATGATATAGATATTGCTAGCCTTCGGGTTGGTGATATAGATAGACTAGAAGATAGTCTCTCGGTGGTGCATGATATAAATATTGCTAGCCTTCGGGTTGGTGATATAGGTAGACTAGAAGATAGTCTCTCGGTGGTGCATGATATAAATATTGCTAGCCTTCGGGCTGGTGATATAGATAGACTAGAAGATAGTCTCTCGGTGGTGCATGATATAAATATTGCTAGCCTTCGGGTTGGTGATATAGATAGACTAGAAGATAGTCTCTCGGTGGTGCATGATATAAATATTGCTAGCCTTCGGGCTGGTGATATAGATAGACTAGAAGATAGTCTCTCGGTGGTGCATGATATAAATATTGCTAGCCTTCGGGCTGGTGATATAGATAGACTAGAAGATAGTCTCTCGGTGGTGCATGATGTAAATATTGCTAGCCTTCGGGCTGGTGATATAGATAGACTAGAAGATAGTCTCTCGGTGGTGCATGATATAAATATTGCTAGCCTTCGGGCTGGTGGTATAGATAGACTAGAAGATAGTCTCTCGGTGGTGCATGATATGGACCTCGCTACTCATTTGAGTTAGGAAGAAGGAAGATCAAAATTCTGCAGAGAGTTTTATTCTATGTTGATCTATGCTGTGCGAAACCATGTCTACTGCCTTGCAATCAACTCATACTTTTGAGTTCTTCTCTAGCCAATAAGCACCGTAACATAATTCGGAGTGTACGGCAAACGGTGGTTGACATTTGGTGAAAATTCCAGTGTCGTGTTACGGCACTGGGAAAGAACTTGAACTTGTGCTCAGGCAACCAAGCAGCCAAGGTTGTGCGGTGTCTTGCTACAAATGTTCGGTTGTGTTCTAAATTAGCTGAAGTAAGCTGAAGAGAAAAGCGAGAAAAGCGCTCCCAAATGGCCTAACACTGGCAGCCAATCAGAGTGCGAGAAAAGCGCTCCCAAATGGCCTAACACTGGCAGCCAATCAGAGTGCGAGAAAAGCGCTCCCAAATGGCCTAACACTGGCAGCCAATCAGAGTGCGAGAAAAGCGCTCCCAAATGGCCTAACAGTGGCAGCCAATCAGAGTGCGAGAAAAGCGCTCCCAAATGGCCTAACAGTGGCAGCCAATCAGAGTGCGAGAAAAGCGCTCCCAAATGGCCTAACAGTGGCAGCCAATCAGAGTGCGAGAAAAGCGCTCCCAAATGGCCTAACAGTGGCAGCCAATCAGAGTGCGAGAAAAGCGCTCCCAAATGGCCTAACAGTGGCAGCCAATCAGAGTGCGAGAAAAGCGCTCCCAAATGGCCTAACAGTGGCAGCCAATCAGAGTGCGAGAAAAGCGCTCCCAAATGGCCTAACAGTGGCAGCCAATCAGAGTGCGAGAAAAGCGCTCCCAAATGGCCTAACAGTGGCAGCCAATCAGAGTGCGAGAAAAGCGCTCCCAAATGGCCTAACAGTGGCAGCCAATCAGAGTGCGAGAAAAGCGCTCCCAAATGGCCTAACAGTGGCAGCCAATCAGAGTGCGAGAAAAGCGCTCCCAAATGGCCTAACAGTGGCAGCCAATCAGAGTGCGAGAAAAGCGCTCCCAAATGGCCTAACAGTGGCAGCCAATCAGAGTGCGAGAAAAGCGCTCCCAAATGGCCTAACAGTGGCAGCCAATCAGAGTGCGAGAAAAGCGCTCCCAAATGGCCTAACAGTGGCAGCCAATCAGAGTGCGAGAAAAGCGCTCCCAAATGGCCTAACAGTGGCAGCCAATCAGAGTGCGAGAAAAGCGCTCCCAAATGGCCTAACAGTGGCAGCCAATCAGAGTGCGAGAAAAGCGCTCCCAAATGGCCTAACAGTGGCAGCCAATCAGAGTGCGAGAAAAGCGCTCCCAAATGGCCTAACAGTGGCAGCCAATCAGAGTGCGAGAAAAGCGCTCCCAAATGGCCTAACAGTGGCAGCCAATCAGAGTGCGAGAAAAGCGCTCCCAAATGGCCTAACAGTGGCAGCCAATCAGAGTGCGAGAAAAGCGCTCCCAAATGGCCTAACAGTGGCAGCCAATCAGAGTGCGAGAAAAGCGCTCCCAAATGGCCTAACAGTGGCAGCCAATCAGAGTGCGAGAAAAGCGCTCCCAAATGGCCTAACAGTGGCAGCCAATCAGAGTGCGAGAAAAGCGCTCCCAAATGGCCTAACAGTGGCAGCCAGCTAGAGCTAGCTTAAGTTAGCTTGGGTTAGCTTGAGTTAGCTTTAATTAGCTTTAATTAGCTTAAGCTAGCTTAAGTTAGCTTGGGTTAGCTTGAGTTAGCTTGAGCTAGCTTGAGTTAGCTTGAATTAGCTTGAGTTAGCTTGAATTAGCTTGAGTTAGCTTGAGTTAGCTTGAATTAGCTTGAGTTAGCTTGAGTTAGCTCGGGTTAGCTTGAGTTTGACTTCATTAACCCAAGTTAGCTTGGGTTAACTTCATTAAGTTAGCTTGAACTAGCTTGAGTTAGCTTGAGTTAGCTTGAGTTAGCTTGAGTTAGCTTGAGTTAGCTTGTCTTAGCTTTAGCTAGCTTGAGTTAGCTTGAACTAGCTTTAGCTACCTTGAGTTAGCTTGAGTTAGCTCGGGTTAGCTTGAGTTAGCTTGAGTTAGCTTGAGTTAGCTTTAGCTAGCTTGAGTTAGCTTGAGTTAGCTTGAGTTAGCTTGAGTTAGCTTGAATTAGCTTGAGTTAGCTTGAGTTAGCTTTAGCTAGCTTGGGTTAGCTTGAGCTAGCTTGAGTTAGCTCGGGTTAGCTTGAGTTAGCTTGAGTTAGCTTTAGCTAGCTTGAGTTAGCTTGAGTTAGCTTGAGTTAGCTTGAGTTAGCTTTAGCTAGCTTGAGTTAGCTTGAACTAGCTTGAGTTAGCTTGAGCTAGCTTGAGTTAGCTTGAGTTAGCTTGAGTTAGCTTTAGCTAGCTTGAGTTAGCTTGAACTAGCTTTAGTTAGCTTGAGTTAGCTTGAGTTAGCTTGAGTTAGCTTGAGTTAGCTTGTCTTAGCTTTAGCTAGCTTGAGTTAGCTTGAACTAGCTTTAGCTACCTTGAGTTAGCTTGAGTTAGCTCGGGTTAGCTTGAGTTAGCTTGAGTTAGCTTGAGTTAGCTTTAGCTAGCTTGAGTTAGCTTGAGTTAGCTTGAGTTAGCTTGAACTAGCTTGAGTTAGCTTGAGTTAGCTTGAGTTAGCTTGAGTTAGCTTGAGTTAGCTTGAGTTAGCTTGTCTTAGCTTTAGCTAGCTTGAGTTAGCTTGAACTAGCTTTAGCTACCTTGAGTTAGCTTGAGTTAGCTCGGGTTAGCTTGAGTTAGCTTGAGTTAGCTTGAGTTAGCTTTAGCTAGCTTGAGTTAGCTTGAGTTAGCTTGAGTTAGCTTGAGTTAGCTTGAATTAGCTTGAGTTAGCTTGAGTTAGCTTTAGCTAGCTTGGGTTAGCTTGAGCTAGCTTGAGTTAGCTCGGGTTAGCTTGAGTTAGCTTGAGTTAGCTTTAGCTAGCTTGAGTTAGCTTGAGTTAGCTTGAGTTAGCTTGAGTTAGCTTTAGCTAGCTTGAGTTAGCTTGAACTAGCTTGAGTTAGCTTGAGCTAGCTTGAGTTAGCTTGAGTTAGCTTGAGTTAGCTTTAGCTAGCTTGAGTTAGCTTGAACTAGCTTGAGTTAGCTTGAGTTAGCTTGAGTTAGCTTGTCTTAGCTTTAGCTAGCTTGAGCTAGCTTGAACTAGCTTTAGCTACCTTGAGTTAGCTTGAGTTAGCTCGGGTTAGCTTGAGTTAGCTTGAGTTAGCTTGAGTTAGCTTTAGCTAGCTTGAGTTAGCTTGAGTTAGCTTGAGTTAGCTTGAACCAGCTTGAGTTAGCTTGAGTTAGCTTGAGTTAGCTTGAGTTAGCTTGAGTTAGCTTGTCTTAGCTTTAGCTAGCTTGAGTTAGCTTGAACTAGCTTTAGCTACCTTGAGTTAGCTTGAGTTAGCTCGGGTTAGCTTGAGTTAGCTTGAGTTAGCTTGAGTTAGCTTTAGCTAGCTTGAGTTAGCTTGAGTTAGCTTGAGTTAGCTTGAGTTAGCTTGAATTAGCTTGAGTTAGCTTGAGTTAGCTTTAGCTAGCTTGGGTTAGCTTGAGCTAGCTTGAGTTAGCTCGGGTTAGCTTGAGTTAGCTTGAGTTAGCTTTAGCTAGCTTGAGTTAGCTTGAGTTAGCTTGAGTTAGCTTGAGTTAGCTTTAGCTAGCTTGAGTTAGCTTGAACTAGCTTGAGTTAGCTTGAGCTAGCTTGAGTTAGCTTGAGTTAGCTTGAGTTAGCTTTAGCTAGCTTGAGTTAGCTTGAACTAGCTTGAGTTAGCTTGAGCTAGCTTGAGTTAGCTTGAGTTAGCTTGAGTTAGCTTTAGCTAGCTTGAGTTAGCTTGAACTAGCTTGAGTTAGCTTGAGTTAGCTTGAGTTAGCTTGAGTTAGCTTGTCTTAGCTTTAGCTAGCTTGAGCTAGCTTGAACTAGCTTTAGCTACCTTGAGTTAGCTTGAGTTAGCTCGGGTTAGCTTGAGTTAGCTTGAGTTAGCTTGAGTTAGCTTGAGCTAGCTTGAGTTAGCTTGAGTTAGCTTGAGTTAGCTTTAGCTAGCTTGAGTTAGCTTGAACTAGCTTGAGTTAGCTTGAGCTAGCTTGAGTTAGCTTGAGTTAGCTTGAGTTAGCTTTAGCTAGCTTGAGTTAGCTTGAACTAGCTTGAGTTAGCTTGAGTTAGCTTGAGTTAGCTTGAGTTAGCTTGTCTTAGCTTTAGCTAGCTTGAGCTAGCTTGAACTAGCTTTAGCTACCTTGAGTTAGCTTGAGTTAGCTCGGGTTAGCTTGAGTTAGCTTGAGTTAGCTTGAGTTAGCTTTAGCTAGCTTGAGTTAGCTTGAGTTAGCTTGAGTTAGCTTGAACTAGCTTGAGTTAGCTTGAGTTAGCTTGAGTTAGCTTGAGTTAGCTTGAGTTAGCTTGAGTTAGCTTGTCTTAGCTTTAGCTAGCTTGAGTTAGCTTGAACTAGCTTTAGCTACCTTGAGTTAGCTTGAGTTAGCTCGGGTTAGCTTGAGTTAGCTTGAGTTAGCTTGAGTTAGCTTTAGCTAGCTTGAGTTAGCTTGAGTTAGCTTGAGTTAGCTTGAGTTAGCTTGAATTAGCTTGAGTTAGCTTGAGTTAGCTTTAGCTAGCTTGGGTTAGCTTGAGCTAGCTTGAGTTAGCTCGGGTTAGCTTGAGTTAGCTTGAGTTAGCTTTAGCTAGCTTGAGTTAGCTTGAGTTAGCTTGAGTTAGCTTGAGTTAGCTTTAGCTAGCTTGAGTTAGCTTGAACTAGCTTGAGTTAGCTTGAGCTAGCTTGAGTTAGCTTGAGTTAGCTTGAGTTAGCTTTAGCTAGCTTGAGTTAGCTTGAACTAGCTTTAGTTAGCTTGAGTTAGCTTGAGTTAGCTTGAGTTAGCTTGAGTTAGCTTGTCTTAGCTTTAGCTAGCTTGAGTTAGCTTGAACTAGCTTTAGCTACCTTGAGTTAGCTTGAGTTAGCTCGGGTTAGCTTGAGTTAGCTTGAGTTAGCTTGAGTTAGCTTTAGCTAGCTTGAGTTAGCTTGAGTTAGCTTGAGTTAGCTTGAGTTAGCTTGAGTTAGCTTGAGTTAGCTTGTCTTAGCTTTAGCTAGCTTGAGTTAGCTTGAACTAGCTTTAGCTACCTTGAGTTAGCTTGAGTTAGCTCGGGTTAGCTTGAGTTAGCTTGAGTTAGCTTGAGTTAGCTTTAGCTAGCTTGAGTTAGCTTGAGTTAGCTTGAGTTAGCTTGAGTTAGCTTGAATTAGCTTGAGTTAGCTTGAGTTAGCTTTAGCTAGCTTGGGTTAGCTTGAGCTAGCTTGAGTTAGCTCGGGTTAGCTTGAGTTAGCTTGAGTTAGCTTTAGCTAGCTTGAGTTAGCTTGAGTTAGCTTGAGTTAGCTTGAGTTAGCTTTAGCTAGCTTGAGTTAGCTTGAACTAGCTTGAGTTAGCTTGAGCTAGCTTGAGTTAGCTTGAGTTAGCTTGAGTTAGCTTTAGCTAGCTTGAGTTAGCTTGAACTAGCTTGAGTTAGCTTGAGTTAGCTTGAGTTAGCTTGAGTTAGCTTGAGTTAGCTTGTCTTAGCTTTAGCTAGCTTGAGTTAGCTTGAACTAGCTTTAGCTACCTTGAGTTAGCTTGAGTTAGCTCGGGTTAGCTTGAGTTAGCTTGAGTTAGCTTGAGTTAGCTTTAGCTAGCTTGAGTTAGCTTGAGTTAGCTTGAGTTAGCTTGAACTAGCTTGAGTTAGCTTGAGTTAGCTTGAGTTAGCTTGAGTTAGCTTGAGTTAGCTTGTCTTAGCTTTAGCTAGCTTGAGTTAGCTTGAACTAGCTTTAGCTACCTTCAGTTAGCTTGAGTTAGCTCGGGTTAGCTTGAGTTAGCTTGAGTTAGCTTGAGTTAGCTTTAGCTAGCTTGAGTTAGCTTGAGTTAGCTTGAGTTAGCTTGAGTTAGCTTGAATTAGCTTGAGTTAGCTTGAGTTAGCTTTAGCTAGCTTGGGTTAGCTTGAGCTAGCTTGAGTTAGCTCGGGTTAGCTTGAGTTAGCTTGAGTTAGCTTTAGCTAGCTTGAGTTAGCTTGAGTTAGCTTGAGTTAGCTTGAGTTAGCTTTAGCTAGCTTGAGTTAGCTTGAGCTAGCTGAGTTAGCTTGAGTTAGCTAGCTTGAGCTTGAGCTAGCTAGCTAGCTTGAGCTTGAGCTAGCTAGCTCGCTTGAGCTTGAGCTTGAGCTAGCTAGCTTGAGCTTGAGCTAGCTAGCTAGCTTGAGCTTGAGCTTGAGCTAGCTGGCTTGAGCTTGAGCTAGCTAGCTTGAGCTTGAGCTAGCTAGCTAGCTAGCTTGAGCTTGAGCTTGAGCTAGCTAGCTAGCTTGAGCTAGCTATCTAGCTTGAGCTTGAGCTAGCTAGCTAGCTTGAGCTTGAGCTTGAGCTTGAGCTAGCTGGCTTGAGCTTGAGCTAGCTAGCTTGAGCTTGAGCTAGCTAGCTAGCTTGAGCTTGAGCTTGAGCTAGCTGGCTTGAGCTTGAGCTAGCTAGCTTGAGCTTGAGCTAGCTAGCTAGCTTGAGCTTGAGCTTGAGCTAGCTAGCTAGCTAGCTTGAGCTTGAGCTTGAGCTTGAGCTAGCTAGCTTCGGCTTGAGCTAGCTAGCTAGCTTGAGCTTGAGCTTGAGCTAGCTAGCTTGAGCTTGAGCTTGAGCTAGCTAGCTTGAGCTTGAGCTTGAGCTAGCTAGCTTGAGCTTGAGCTTGAGCTAGCTAGCTTGAGCTTGAGCTTGAGCTAGCTAGCTAGCTAGCTTGAGCTTGAGCTAGCTAGCTTGAGCTTGAGCTAGCTAGCTAGCTTGAGATTGAGCTTGAGCTAGCTGGCTTGAGCTTGAGCTAGCTAGCTTGAGCTTGAGCTAGCTAGCTTGAGCTTGAGCTAGCTAGCTAGCTTGAACTTGAGCTAGCTAGCTAGCTTGAGCTTGAGCTTGAGCTAGCTAGCTAGCTTGAGCTTGAGCTTGAGCTAGCTGGCTTGAGCTTGAGCTAGCTAGCTTGAGCTTGAGCTAGCTAGCTTGAGCTTGAGCTAGCTAGCTAGCTTGAACTTGAGCTAGCTAGCTAGCTTGAGCTTGAGCTAGCTAGCTAGCTTGAGCTTGAGCTAGCTAGGTAGCTTGAGCTTGAGCTTGAGCTAGCTAGCTTGAGCTTGAGCTTGAGCTAGCTAGCTAGCTTGAGCTTGAGCTAGCTAGCTTGAGCTTGAGCTAGCTAGCTTGAGCTTGAGCTAGCTAGCTAGCTTGAGCTTGAGCTAGCTAGCTAGCTTGAACTTGAGCTAGCTAGCTAGCTTGAGCTTGAGCTAGCTAGCTAGCTTGAGCTAGCTAGCTAGCTTGAGCTTGAGCTTGAGCTAGCTAGCTTGAGCTTGAGCTAGCTAGCTAGCTTGAGCTTGAGCTAGCTAGCTAGCTTGAGCTTGAGCTAGCTAGCTAGCTTGAGCTTGAGCTTGAGCTAGCTAGCTTGAGCTTGAGCTTGAGCTAGCTAGCTAGCTTGAGCTTGAGCTAGCTAGCTTGAGCTTGAGCTAGCTAGCTTGAGCTTGAGCTAGCTAGCAAGCTTGTGCTTGAGCTAGCTAGCTAGCTTGAGCTTGAGCTTGAGCTAGCTAGCTTGAGCTTGAGCTAGCTAGCTTGAGCTTGAGCTAGCTAGCTTGAGCTTGAGCTAGCTAGCAAGCTTGTGCTTGAGCTAGCTAGCTAGCTTGAGCTTGAGCTTGAGCTAGCTGGCTTGAGCTTGAGCTAGCTAGCTTGAGCTTGAGCTAGCTAGCTTGAGCTTGACCTAGCTAGCTAGCTTGAACTTGAGCTAGCTAGCTAGCTTGAGCTTGAGCTAGCTAGCTAGCTTGAGCTTGAGCTAGCTAGCTAGCTTGAGCTTGAGCTTGAGCTAGCTAGCTTGAGCTTGAGCTTGAGCTAGCTAGCTAGCTTGAGCTTGAGCTAGCTAGCTTGAGCTTGAGCTAGCTAGCTTGAGCTTGAGCTAGCTAGCTAGCTTGAGCTTGAGCTAGCTAGCTAGCTTGAACTTGAGCTAGCTAGCTAGCTTGAGTTTGAGCTAGCTAGCTTGAGCTTGAGCTAGCTAGCTTGAGCTTGAGCTAGCTAGCTAGCTTGAACTTGAGCTAGCTAGCTAGCTTGAGCTTGAGCTAGCTAGCTAGCTTGAGCTTGAGCTAGCTAGCTAGCTTGAGCTTGAGCTTGAGCTAGCTAGCTTGAGCTTGAGCTTGAGCTAGCTAGCTAGCTTGAGCTTGAGCTAGCTAGCTTGAGCTTGAGCTAGCTAGCTTGAGCTTGAGCTAGCTAGCTAGCTTGAGCTTGAGCTAGCTAGCTAGCTTGAACTTGAGCTAGCTAGCTAGCTTGAGCTTGAGCTAGCTAGCTTGAGCTTGAGCTAGCTAGCTAGCTTGAGCTTGAGCTTGAGCTAGCTAGCTAGCTAGCTTGAGCTTGAGCTTGAGCTTGAGCTAGCTAGCTTGAGCTTGAGCTAGCTAGCTAGCTTGAGCTTGGGCTTGAGCTAGCTAGCTTGAGCTTGAGCTTGAGCTAGCTAGCTTGAGCTTGAGCTTGAGCTAGCTAGCTTGAGCTTGAGCTTGAGCTAGCTAGCTTGAGCTTGAGCTTGAGCTAGCTAGCTAGCTAGCTTGAGCTTGAGCTAGCTAGCTTGAGCTTGAGCTAGCTAGCTAGCTTGAGCTTGAGCTTGAGCTAGCTGGCTTGAGCTTGAGCTAGCTAGCTTGAGCTTGAGCTAGCTAGCTTGAGCTTGAGCTAGCTAGCTAGCTTGAACTTGAGCTAGCTAGCTAGCTTGAGCTTGAGCTTGAGCTTGAGCTAGCTAGCTAGCTTGAGCTTGAGCTTGAGCTAGCTGGCTTGAGCTTGAGCTAGCTAGCTTGAGCTTGAGCTAGCTAGCTTGAGCTTGAGCTAGCTAGCTAGCTTGAACTTGAGCTAGCTAGCTAGCTTGAGCTTGAGCTAGCTAGCTAGCTTGAGCTTGAGCTAGCTAGCTAGCTTGAGCTTGAGCTTGAGCTAGCTAGCTTGAGCTTGAGCTTGAGCTAGCTAGCTAGCTTGAGCTTGAGCTAGCTAGCTTGAGCTTGAGCTAGATAGCTTGAGCTTGAGCTAGCTAGCTAGCTTGAGCTTGAGCTAGCTAGCTAGCTTGAACTTGAGCTAGCTAGCTAGCTTGAGCTTGAGCTAGCTAGCTAGCTTGAGCTAGCTAGCTAGCTTGAGCTTGAGCTTGAGCTAGCTAGCTTGAGCTTGAGCTAGCTAGCTAGCTTGAGCTTGAGCTAGCTAGCTAGCTTGAGCTTGAGCTAGCTAGCTAGCTTGAGCTTGAGCTTGAGCTAGCTAGCTTGAGCTTGAGCTTGAGCTAGCTAGCTAGCTTGAGCTTGAGCTAGCTAGCTTGAGCTTGAGCTAGCTAGCTTGAGCTTGAGCTAGCTAGCAAGCTTGTGCTTGAGCTAGCTAGCTAGCTTGAGCTTGAGCTTGAGCTAGCTAGCTTGAGCTTGAGCTAGCTAGCTTGAGCTTGAGCTAGCTAGCTTGAGCTTGAGCTAGCTAGCAAGCTTGTGCTTGAGCTAGCTAGCTAGCTTGAGCTTGAGCTTGAGCTAGCTGGCTTGAGCTTGAGCTAGCTAGCTTGAGCTTGAGCTAGCTAGCTTGAGCTTGAGCTAGCTAGCTAGCTTGAACTTGAGCTAGCTAGCTAGCTTGAGCTTGAGCTAGCTAGCTAGCTTGAGCTTGAGCTAGCTAGCTAGCTTGAGCTTGAGCTTGAGCTAGCTAGCTTGAGCTTGAGCTTGAGCTAGCTAGCTAGCTTGAGCTTGAGCTAGCTAGCTTGAGCTTGAGCTAGCTAGCTTGAGCTTGAGCTAGCTAGCTAGCTTGAGCTTGAGCTAGCTAGCTAGCTTGAACTTGAGCTAGCTAGCTAGCTTGAGTTTGAGCTAGCTAGCTTGAGCTTGAGCTAGCTAGCTTGAGCTTGAGCTAGCTAGCTAGCTTGAACTTGAGCTAGCTAGCTAGCTTGAGCTTGAGCTAGCTAGCTAGCTTGAGCTTGAGCTAGCTAGCTAGCTTGAGCTTGAGCTTGAGCTAGCTAGCTTGAGCTTGAGCTTGAGCTAGCTAGCTAGCTTGAGCTTGAGCTAGCTAGCTTGAGCTTGAGCTAGCTAGCTTGAGCTTGAGCTAGCTAGCTAGCTTGAGCTTGAGCTAGCTAGCTAGCTTGAACTTGAGCTAGCTAGCTAGCTTGAGCTTGAGCTAGCTAGCTAGCTTGAGCTAGCTAGCTAGCTTGAGCTTGAGCTTGAGCTTGAGCTAGCTAGCTTGAGCTTGAGCTAGCTAGCTAGCTTGAGCTTGAGCTAGCTAGCTAGCTTGAGCTTGAGCTAGCTAGCTAGCTTGAGCTTGAGCTTGAGCTAGCTAGCTTGAGCTTGAGCTAGCTAGCTAGCTTGAGCTTGAGCTAGCTAGCTAGCTTGAGCTTGAGCTTGAGCTAGCTAGCTTGAGCTTGAGCTTGAGCTAGCTAGCTAGCTTGAGCTTGAGCTAGCTAGCTTGAGCTTGAGCTAGCTAGCTTGAGCTTGAGCTAGCTAGCTAGCTTGTGCTTGAGCTAGCTAGCTAGCTTGAGCTTGAGCTTGAGCTAGCTGGCTTGAGCTTGAGCTAGCTAGCTTGAGCTTGAGCTAGCTAGCTTGAGCTTGAGCTAGCTAGCTAGCTTGAACTTGAGCTAGCTAGCTAGCTTGAGCTTGAGCTAGCTAGCTAGCTTGAGCTTGAGCTAGCTAGCTAGCTTGAGCTTGAGCTTGAGCTAGCTAGCTTGAGCTTGAGCTTGAGCTAGCTAGCTAGCTTGAGCTTGAGCTAGCTAGCTTGAGCTTGAGCTAGCTAGCTTGAGCTTGAGCTAGCTAGCTAGCTTGAGCTTGAGCTAGCTAGCTAGCTTGAACTTGAGCTAGCTAGCTAGCTTGAGCTTGAGCTAGCTAGCTAGCTTGAGCTAGCTAGCTAGCTTGAGCTTGAGCTTGAGCTAGCTAGCTTGAGCTTGAGCTAGCTAGCTAGCTTGAGCTTGAGCTAGCTAGCTAGCTTGAGCTTGAGCCAGCTAGCTAGCTTGAGCTTGAGCTTGAGCTAGCTAGCTTGAGCTTGAGCTTGAGCTAGCTAGCTAGCTTGAGCTTGAGCTAGCTAGCTTGAGCTTGAGCTAGCTAGCTTGAGCTTGAGCTAGCTAGCAAGCTTGTGCTTGAGCTAGCTAGCTAGCTTGAGCTTGAGCTTGAGCTAGCTAGCTTGAGCTTGAGCTAGCTAGCTTGAGCTTGAGCTAGCTAGCTTGAGCTTGAGCTAGCTAGCAAGCTTGTGCTTGAGCTAGCTAGCTAGCTTGAGCTTGAGCTTGAGCTAGCTGGCTTGAGCTTGAGCTAGCTAGCTTGAGCTTGAGCTAGCTAGCTTGAGCTTGAGCTAGCTAGCTAGCTTGAACTTGAGCTAGCTAGCTAGCTTGAGCTTGAGCTAGCTAGCTAGCTTGAGCTTGAGCTAGCTAGCTAGCTTGAGCTTGAGCTTGAGCTAGCTAGCTTGAGCTTGAGCTTGAGCTAGCTAGCTAGCTGGAGCTTGAGCTAGCTAGCTTGAGCTTGAGCTAGCTAGCTTGAGCTTGAGCTAGCTAGCTAGCTTGAGCTTGAGCTAGCTAGCTAGCTTGAACTTGAGCTAGCTAGCTAGCTTGAGTTTGAGCTAGCTAGCTTGAGCTTGAGCTAGCTAGCTTGAGCTTGAGCTAGCTAGCTAGCTTGAACTTGAGCTAGCTAGCTAGCTTGAGCTTGAGCTAGCTAGCTAGCTTGAGCTTGAGCTAGCTAGCTAGCTTGAGCTTGAGCTTGAGCTAGCTAGCTTGAGCTTGAGCTTGAGCTAGCTAGCTAGCTTGAGCTTGAGCTAGCTAGCTTGAGCTTGAGCTAGCTAGCTTGAGCTTGAGCTAGCTAGCTAGCTTGAGCTTGAGCTAGCTAGCTAGCTTGAACTTGAGCTAGCTAGCTAGCTTGAGCTTGAGCTAGCTAGCTAGCTTGAGCTAGCTAGCTAGCTTGAGCTTGAGCTTGAGCTTGAGCTAGCTAGCTTGAGCTTGAGCTAGCTAGCTAGCTTGAGCTTGAGCTAGCTAGCCAGCTTGAGCTTGAGCTAGCTAGCTAGCTTGAGCTTGAGCTTGAGCTAGCTAGCTTGAGCTTGAGCTTGAGCTAGCTAGCTAGCTTGAGCTTGAGCTAGCTAGCTAGCTTGAGCTTGAGCTTGAGCTAGCTAGCTTGAGCTTGAGCTTGAGCTAGCTAGCTAGCTTGAGCTTGAGCTAGCTAGCTTGAGCTTGAGCTAGCTAGCTTGAGATTGAGCTAGCTAGCTAGCTTGTGCTTGAGCTAGCTAGCTAGCTTGAGCTTGAGCTTGAGCTAGCTGGCTTGAGCTTGAGCTAGCTAGCTTGAGCTTGAGCTAGCTAGCTTGAGCTTGAGCTAGCTAGCTAGCTTGAACTTGAGCTAGCTAGCTAGCTTGAGCTTGAGCTTGAGCTAGCTAGCTAGCTTGAGCTTGAGCTAGCTAGCTAGCTTGAGCTTGAGCTTGAGCTAGCTAGCTTGAGCTTGAGCTTGAGCTAGCTAGCTAGCTTGAGCTTGAGCTAGCTAGCTTGAGCTTGAGCTAGCTAGCTTGAGCTTGAGCTAGCTAGCTAGCTTGAGCTTGAGCTAGCTAGCTAGCTTGAACTTGAGCTAGCTAGCTAGCTTGAGCTTGAGCTAGCTAGCTAGCTTGAGCTAGCTAGCTAGCTTGAGCTTGAGCTTGAGCTTGAGCTAGCTAGCTTGAGCTTGAGCTAGCTAGCTAGCTTGAGCTTGAGCTAGCTAGCTAGCTTGAGCTTGAGCTAGCTAGCTAGCTTGAGCTTGAGCTTGAGCTAGCTAGCTTGAGCTTGAGCTTGAGCTAGCTAGCTAGCTTGAGCTTGAGCTAGCTAGCTTGAGCTTGAGCTAGCTAGCTTGAGCTTGAGCTAGCTAGCTAGCTTGAGCTTGAGCTAGCTAGCTAGCTTGAGCTTGAGCTAGCTGGCTTGAGCTTGAGCTAGATAGCTTGAGCTTGAGCTAGCTAGCTAGCTTGAGCTAGCTAGCTAGAGCTCGACCTATGAAAAGCTGCGCAAACACTTATTCTATAATAATTGCGAAAATTAAAAATTTCACAAGTGAAAAGCTGCATAAACAGTAATTCTATGTGTGGGGCATTATTAGGGGGAGGTGTCTTGTCAAAATATGGCTGGACTAAAGACCTCAACCCAGATAGGGTGGAAGGCCCTATGATCGGTCTGTTACTAATCGGTGACCGATAAAGACCTGACCAAGGCCTGTAGTAAGCTTGGTTAGGCATTACAGGAGATAACACTAAGACCGAGGGGTCTTAGAGAGCCCTCTAGCGGGGCGAATAGAGCTAGATCGAGCCTTGGGAAAGCTAGATCGAGCAGGACTGAAGCTAAGCAAGAGACCGAAAGGTCTGTCTGGTCCTCCTAGAGAGGCCAAGAGAAAGTACGAGAAGCCAACTAAAGCTTGATCGGGCCTTCAGCAAGCACGACCGAGCTGTACCGGAGCTAACACTAAGACCGAGGGGTCTTAGAGAGCCCTCTAGCGGGGCGAATAGAGCTAGATCGAGCCTTGGGAAAGCTAGATCGAGCAGGACTGAAGCTAAACGATAGACCGAGAGGTCTGTCTGGTCCTCCTAGAGAGGCCAAGAGAAAAAACGAGAAGCTAACTAAAGCTTGATCGGGCCTTCAGCAAGCACGACCGAGCTGTACCGGAGCTAACACTAAGACCGAGGGGTCTTAGAGAGCCCTCTAGCGGGGCGAATAGAGCTTGATCAAGCCTTGGGCAAGCTAGATCGAGCAGGACTGAAGCTAAGCAAGAGACCGAGAGGTCTGTCTGGTCCTCCTAGAGAGGCCAAGAGAAAGTACGAGAAGCCAACTAAAGCTTGATCGGGCCTTCAGCAAGCACGACCGAGCTGTACCGGAGCTAACACTAAGACCGAGGGGTCTTAGAGAGCCCTCTAGCGGGGCGAATAGAGCTAGATCGAGCCTTGGGAAAGCTAGATCGAGCAGGACTGAAGCTAAACGATAGACCGAGAGGTCTGTCTGGTCCTCCTAGAGAGGCCAAGAGAAAGTACGAGAAGCTAACTAAAGCTTGATCGCGCCTTCAGCAAGCACGATTGAGCAAGACCGGAGCTAACACTAAGACCGAAGTGTCTTAGAGAGCCCTCTGGTGGGGCGAATAGAGCTAGATCGAGCCTTGGGAAAGCTAGATCGAGTAAGATTGAAGCTGAAAGAGTGTCAGAGGAGCAAATGAACCTCCAAAAAGTGAAAATCAAATTTTAGAAAAAACACAAGTTAAATACTGCATGGACAGTATTTCTATGTGTGGGGCATTATTAGGGGGAGGTGTCTTGTCAAAATATGGCTGGACTAAAGACCTCAACCCGGATAGGGTGGAAGGCCCCATGATCGGTCTGTTACTAATCGGTGACCGATAAAGACCTGACCAAGGCCTGTAGTAAGCTTGGTTAGGCATTACAGGAGTTAACACTAAGACCGAGGGGTCTTAGAGAGCCCTCTAGCGGGGCGAATAGAGCTAGATCGAGCCTTGGGAAAGCTAGATCGAGCAGGACTGAAGCTAAGCAAGAGACCGAAAGGTCTGTCTGGTCCTCCTAGAGAGGCCAAGAGAAAGTACGAGAAGCTAACTAAAGCTTGATCAGGCCTTCAGCAAGCACGACCGAGCTGTACCGGAGCTAACACTAAGACCGAGGGGTCTTAGAGAGCCCTCTAGCAGGGCGAATAGATCTAGATCGAGCCTTGGGAAAGCTAGATCGAGCAGGACTGAAGCTAAACGATAGACCGAGAGGTCTGTCTGGTCCTCCTAGAGAGGCCAAGAGAAAGTACGAGAAGCTAACTAAAGCTTGATCGGGCCTTCAGCAAGCACGACCGAGCTGTACCGGAGCTAACACTAAGACCGAGGGGTCTTAGAGAGCCCTCTAGCAGGGCGAATAGAGCTAGATCGAGCCTTGGGAAAGCTAGATCAAGCAGGACTGAAGCTAAACGATAGACCGAGAGGTCTGTCTGGTCCTCCTAGAGAGGCCAAGAGAAAGTACGAGAATCTAACTAAAGCTTGATCGGGCCTTCAGCAAGCACGACCGAGCTGTACCGGAGCTAACACTAAGACCGAGGGGTCTTAGAGAGCCCTCTAGCAGGGCGAATAGAGCTAGATCGAGCCTTGGGAAAGCTAGATCGAGCAGGACTGAAGCTAAACGATAGACCGAGAGGTCTGTCTGGTCCTCCTAGAGAGGCCAAGAGGAAGTACGAGAAGCTAACTAAAGCTTGATCGCGCCTTCAGCAAGCACGATTGAGCAAGACCGGAGCTAACACTAAGACCGAAGTGTCTTAGAGAGCCCTCTAGTGGGGCGAATAGAGCTAGATCGAGCCTTGGGAAAGCTAGATCGAGTAAGATTGAAGCTGAAAGAGTGTCAGAGGAGCAAATGAACCTCCAAAAAGTGAAAATCAAATTTTAGAAAAAAACACAAGTTAAATACTGCATGGACAGTAATTCTATGTGTGGGGCATTATTAGGGAGAGGTGTCTTGTCAAAATATGGCTGGACTAAAGACCTCAACCCGGATAGGGTGGAAGGCCCTATGATTGGTCTGTTACTAATCGGTGACCGATAAAGACCTGACCAAGGCCTGTAGTAAGCTTGGTTAGGCATTACAGAAGATAACACTAAGACCGAGGGGTCTTAGAGAGCCCTCTAGCGGGGCGAATAGAGCTTGATCAAGCCTTGGGCAAGCTAGATCGAGCAGGACTGAAGCTAAACGATAGACCGAGAGGTCTGTCTGGTCCTCCTAGAGAGGCCAAGAGAAAGTACGAGAATCTAACTAAAGCTGGGTCGGGCCTTCAGCAAGCACGACCGAGCAGTACCGGAGCTAACACTAAGACCGAGGGGTCTTAGAGAGCCCTCTAGTGGGGCGAATAGAGCTAGATCGAGCCTTGGGAAAGCTAGATCGAGCAGGACTGAAGCTAAACGATAAACCGAAAGGTCTGACGGGTCCTCATAAGAGGCATGGAGAAAGATCTGATACTAAAGTACCTCTCGGAAGTAATAAAATATGCCTGATGAAGCCGGGTATGATGTTTGTTGTTTGATGGCATTCATCGATTAGGTCTGGTGGATTCCCCATTACTCCGAGTGGTACTAGTAGAGGCTCCTACAGGGGTGAGCAAAGCGAGATCAAGCCTTAGGCAAGCTAGATCGAGCAGAACTGAAGCTGAAAAGCAAAATAAATGACAGGTCTGTCCAAATCAATAAACTTGAAATCCAGTGTGGTCACCACGGGTCACGAGGTGAATTCCTAGCAATTGTCTGCTGAACGTATAGGAAGGCCCGAAACGAACGATAATTTCATTGCACAGTGGAGATACTATACGTTCAGGAGTAGCATACATCGGGTTTGATCTATGATCATGTCTGGTCTCCGAGGATCCACCGGGTTACCAACTGGCACCGCTGTACTGGGTGTAAAACTGGGCCACCTGAAGTCCCGGGTGTAAAACTAGGTGCCTCTGTGCCAAAGTAGCGGCTTGCGTAGTGCATTATGCCTCCGGCTTGCGAAATGGTTATAAGCAATAACAACAGGACGCCGCGGGGTGTTCACTTAAAGGAGTAACGTTCTCTCAAGGGAGGGGATCTAAAAATCTTGATAAAACATTTATTCTATGCAAAATTTGTGCGCAAATTTTGCAAAGTAAAAAGCTGCACTGTAGCAAATTCTATGTGTGTAGCATTATTAGGGAAGTGTTGTTTGATGGCACCTCTCTACTTGATGCACCAAAGAACTACCTTGATGGCTCATGACCGCTGGTAATCTGTCGTCGCTAGTAGTTCGGAACTGAGAACAAATATGTTCGCAAATTACAACAATTATACAGCATATTGCTGAATAAAGCAGAACCGAATAATACTCAGTGACTTTACACCAAGACTGACTAATGTCTGGATTGTATCGTCCTACTCGAGTAAGGCGAAGAAAAGCTAGAAAGATACGCTTTTCACAAAGCAGGCTTAATGCATGCAAACCAAGGAGGAAGGAGTGATGCCCCTCCTTATAATAAGCAGAACCAAATAAAGAACAGACAGCATCATCTGTACAGTGACCAAGAAGAGGTGAAACTTCTGTATGTGAAAAGGCAATTTGAGCGAGATTTATTAGCAGACTAGTATTATGTTGTTTCTAGTAGGCGAAAGCCGAAACATCAACATGTGAAAATCTGATATTAAATCCTCAATCATTTTCCCTAGTATTATACAGCTATGAGTAACCTTAATTGGACACGGCAATTATTGCTGACCGGTGAAACTTTCGCATGGGAAAGACACACACACTTCTTGACAAAGCAATAAGTATTATGCTGTTTCTAGTACGCGAAAGCAGAAACATCAGCATGTGAAAGTTGTGAAGTTGAAGAATTTTTGTGTTGAGTACGATGTTGTTACTAGTAACCATGTCGACAGCTGAGAACTGTTCTCTAACCAATAGAAGGTGAAACTTCTGTATGTGAAAAGGCAATTTGAGCGAGATTTCTTAGCAGACTAGTATTATGTTGTTTCTAGTAGGCGAAAGCCGAAACATCAACATGTGAAAATCTGATATTAAATCCTCAATCATTTTCCCTAGTATTATACAGCTACTAGTAGCCGTAATTGGTCAGGGAAACATTGTTGACCGGTGAAACTTCACATGGGAAAGACACACAAATTACTTGACAAAACAATAAGTATTATGCTGTTTCTAGTATGCGAAAGCAGAAACATCAGCATGTGAAAGTTGTGAAGTTGAAAAGTTTTTGTGTTGAGTACGGTGTTGTTACTAGTAACCATGTCGACAGCTGGAAAGCTGTTCTCTAACCAATAAAAGGTAAAACTTCTGTATCTGAAGAGGCGGCGTGATTGAGATTTTTAACAGACTAGTATTATGTTGTTTCTAGTAGGCGAGAGCCGAAACATCGACATGTGAACATCTGGTTTTTAAATCATGAGTCAATTCTCCCTAGTATGATACAGTTGTTAGCCGGTATTGGTAACAGTAGAACAGAGATTTGGAGGGCAAAACCTGCTCATGGGAAATGCTCACAGAGCGCTATCTACCAGTACACATAGTATTATGCTGTTTCTAGTACGCGCGAGCCGAAACATCAGCATGTGAAATGTGTAATCGTGGGTAACTCTAAGTGTGTAGAGTACTGTGTAGTAACTAGTAGCCATGCCAAAGCATGCATTGAAACTCTTCGTGATTTAAAAAGCTCAAAGCAAGATTGACGAGGCCGCAAGGCTATGTCTTTCTAAATTCGAACAAATCGAAAGATTGTTCAAAGTACAATTAAACTGATTGATCCTGTCAGTTGCCATATGCTTGTCTGAAAGACTAAGCCATGCATGTGCAAGCGAAGCTTGAAAAAGTGGAACCGCGAATGGCTCATTAAATCAGTTACTATCTATTAGTTGATTTGCAAGCTAAATGAATAACTGCGGTAACCCTGCAGCTAATGCATGCTGATTGTCCGACACTGTCGGAGACTTTTACAAGACTACACCGGGTGATTTGCTAAGTACAGACACATCCCGTGATGAGTCCTAGTAACTGAAAGATCCCAGATAGCTTCGGCTTGGGGACGGAACTTCCGAATTTCTGACCTATCAACCTATGATGGTAGTGTAACGGACTACCATGGTTGTGACGGGTAACGGGGAATCAGGGTTCGATTCCGGAGAGGGAGCCTTAGAAACGGCTACCACATCCAAGGAAGGCAGCAGGCACGCAAATTACCCACTCTCCGCACGAGGAGGTAGTGACTAGAAATAATGATATGAACCTTTATGGTTTGTAATCAGAATGGAATGGACTTAAAAGCTCCATTGATGAACGAGTAGAGGGCAAGTCTGGTGCCAGCAGCCGCGGTAATACCAGCCTCTACAAGCGTATGCAATAGTTGCTGCGTTTAAAAAGCTCATAGTTGGATCTGTTTGAGTAGAACGGCAACATGGTCTTCAGTTAAATCTGTTGACTCGTTCCGCTCATCCTTCGCATCGAAGAAATAGTTTGCACTTAAATGTGACGAACTGTGGAAACGGTGTTTTCACCCTGAGAAAATTAGAGTGTTCAAAGCATCCTTTGGGATCGAATAATAAAGCATGGAATAATGGAGAATGACCCGCTACTCGATTGATGCCGGTTGGCTGAGTGCGGTAATGATTGAAAGGAACAGACGGGGGCATTTGTATTGCTACGTTAGAGGTGAAATTCTTGGATCGTGGCAAGACAAACTACTGCGAAAGCATTTGCCAAGAATGTTTTCATTAATCAAGAACGAAAGTCAGAGTATTGAAGAGGATTAGATACCCTCGTAATTCTGACCATAAACTATACCAACCTACAATTTGTCAAAGTCGATCTTGACTTGGCAAGAGATTAACCGGGAAACCAAAGTTTATTGGTTCCGGGGGAAGTATGGTTGCAAAATCGAAACTTAAAGGAATTGACGGAAGGGCACCACCAGGAGTGGAGCCTGCGGCTTAATTTGACTCAACACGGGAAAACTCACCCGGTCCAGACATCTTAAGGATTGACAGATTGAATATCTTTCATGATTATATGGGCGGTGGTGCATGGCCGTTCTTAGTTAGTGGAGTGATCTGTCTGGTTAATTCCGATAACGAACGAGATCTTCTCCATCTAAATAATGAAATTCACTATATGTGAATTCAAACACTTCTTAGAGGAACTATGCGGAATTAAATACCGCAGATGAAGTGAGGCTATAACAGGTCTGTGATGCCCTTAGATGTTCTGGACTGCACGCGCGCTACACTGTGTACTTTTAGATTGAGTACTCAGCCCTTGGTCCGAAATGGACTGGGCAATCAGAGAAAAGTACAGCGCTTCAAGGGGATCGTCTGTTGTAACTTGCAGACGTGAACCAGGAATTCCTGGTACTTATGAGTCAACAACTCATAGGGATTACGTCCCTGCCCTTTGTACACACCGCCCGTCGCTACTACTGATTGGATAGTTAAGCAAGAATTGCAAATTCCTACTGTTGGGACTTCGGTCTCCGGCAACGGGATGAAGCGGATCGAGCTTAATTGTCTAGAGGAAGTAAAAGTCGTAACAAGGTTTCCGTAGGGGAACCTGCGGAAGGATCAGTGATTGATTCCTTCGGGCATGGCTGCTGGTAGAGGCCATGTCTGTAGTGCGCATGACGCTCTGTCGCTAGAGATTGCTTGGCAACCAATCTCGAATTATGTATCGAGCTCAAAAACTACTTGTGTGGATACATAGTTCAGCAGTCATGGCAAGGGACTGCTTAAAGGGAGACTAGTTAGCAAAAGCAGCCTAGCAGAACTGCAGCTATCTAGATCTCAGAAGCTGGGTTATAGAAGCCCAGCTATAGACTTGTGAATGAGAAAGGCCTAAAAAGGTCCACAAGTCGCGTGGTTAGAACCGACACGCAAAAATCCCAGCGAGTGACAGAGCGTTGCGCTGTTCAGTGGGAAAGAGTTGAGCTACTCGGGGCGCCCACTGAACTTGCTCCGAGCCAAAGGCTCGAAAAAACACAGCTTAGCCTCAGATCCTTTACATAGAAGGCTAGCTAAAATAAACTTACCTTGGACGAGGGTAAAGTTTAGTCAGTTCTTAGGGGAGAGTAATCCACAGCTTCTCGCCCTCTGAACATTCTCCCAGATATGTAGGTCTGGGAGAGTCTCCTCCTGTTCTTCGGAATCTGGAGGTAGACAAAGACAGTACGATACGATCTTGCATCGGGATGACTAACCGATAATGATCATAATCTGACAATTTTTCCGGCTTGAGGCACCGGAGTCAGATTAAAGACACATACTGAACTAAAGGCGTATGTGCAAAGCTTGTCGGAGTGTAGAGAGTCAAGCTGAGTTGACTCGTCACGTGGTGATGACAACAGCCATGTGCAAAACACTCACAACTTTATCGTCTATGTGGAAAAGGTTGCTAACAGCGCTCTCTATGAGAGGCCCTCGCATATAACTATACGAGGAAAAGGCGATAGAGTTGTTTGAATGTGGGGCAGGTTCATCGACAAGCTAAGTTGATCACATTCTTGTTGTGGCATCCTACTAGAATTGGTCACGGTCTGCACCAACTCTCCCCAAGTTGGCCAGACTTAAAACTAGAAATAAGGTTTGCAGCTATGTGAACCTAGAAACTGTAAAGGAGTTGAAAGAACTTAAAGGAATTGAAAGAGGCCTTGAGGTATATCCTCTTGGTAAAGACCCACAAAAGCTCACAAAAGTGGCTTCGAAGGGCAAAACTGGTTCATCCAAAACAATTGGAGAGCTTAAAGCAGAACCAATTCGAATGAAACACTATTGGTGAAACTTCATCATGAGAACGTCACAAGCTGATCACGCTCCATGATATGACTAGTATTATGTTGCTTCTAGTAGGCTAAGCGCAAGCCGAAACATCAACATGTGAAAGTCGTAGAATTTTGCGATCAAATTGTGGCTAGTACTGTGATGTTACTAGTAACCTTGTGTTACGTCATATGGCCAAGAGAGCATTTGAAGGCGAAACTTCTGCATGGGGAAGCTGCATCATGAACAAAAGTTTATATCGAGTATTATGTTGACGTTAGTAGGCCCTGGCCGAAAGCGCAGCATGTGAAAGGTATAGATAAAAGTTAGCGTTGCAGTCAGTACTGTGTAGTTACTAGTAGCTGGATTTAAGCTCGAAATGAGACACTGTTGGTGAAACTTCATCATGAGAACGTCACAAGCTGATCACGCTCTATGATATGACTAGTATTATGTTGCTTCTAGTAGGCTAAGCGCAAGCCGAAACATCAACATGTGAAAGTCGTAGAATTTTGCAATCAAACTGTGGCTAGTACTGTGATGTTACTAGTAACCTTTTCTTACGTCATATGGCCAAGAGAGCATTTGAAGGCGAAACTTCTGCATGGGGAAGCTGCATCATGAACAAAAGTTTATATCGAGTATTATGTTGACGTTAGTAGGCCCTGGCCGAAAGCGCAGCATGTGAAAGGTATAGATAAAAGTTATCGTTGCAGTCAGTACTGTGTAGTTACTAGTAGCTGGATTTAAGCTCGAAGTGAGACACTGTTGGTGAAACTTCATCATGAGAACGTCACAAGCTGATCACGCTCTATGATATGACTAGTATTATGTTGCTTATAGTAGGCTAAGCGCAAGCCGAAACATCAACATGTGAAAGTCGTAGAATTTTGCGATCAAACTGTGGCTAGTACTTTGATGATGCTTGTAGCCAACCGAATTGGTTGAAAAGCCCAATAAGTAAGCTAACTTGGGAGAGCTTGTTGGAAACCAAATGCTACTAGATTGGTCCAAATACATCCTTCAACAGGGGATCACTTGGCTCGCTTTACGAAGAGGAGCACAGCTATATGTGTTAATTCGGTATGAATCGCAAGATTTGTTTACCGACCTCTCTAACGCAAAAGGCGGTCTCGGCTTCGGCTGTTGACTGCGTCCGATTCAGGGTTATATAACTCTCGATTGAACACATTGATGTTCTATTGTTGGTGCTTCCAATAAAATTGGAACACTTAAAGCAGAACCGATTCAAATAATAGCATTCTGATCAATGATTGCATTCCTTGATCAAGAACTGCTGGAGTCATTGTGATGGCGAATTTTCTTCATAAGAAAATTGCAAAGAGACGGAACTTAATGAGACTAGTATTATGTTGTTTCTAGTAAGCGGAAGCTGAAACAGCAACATGTGAAAATCAAGTTTTGTTCAATGATCTCGAGGCGATAAGTACTATGAAGCAACTAGTAGCCTAAGCATGACTCAGATTTGAGACAGTCAAAAAGACTGGCGAAACTTCTTCACATGAAAGTTACATAGAGAACTACAAATGTATACAGCGAGTATTATGTTGTTTCTAGTAGGCGAAAGCTGAAACATCAACATGTGAAAGTTGTCTGCAAACTGTAGAACGATATGTGATTAGTACTGTGCTGTTACTAGTAGCCAGTCTGACTGTAGAAGCCAAGACAAAGGGAAACTAATGCATCTGAAAAGGACAAGTTATGGAAAGGTATGCACGATAAGTATTATGTTGTTTCTAGTAAGCGGCAGCTGAAACATCAACATGTGAACGTCGTTGTGTACAGTAACCTAGAACTATATAGTCCTTAGTAACGTGCATTTACTAGTACCTGTAATTGGTATTCAGACTCAGGCAGTTTGGAATAGTTTGGCAAAGATGCACCAGAGAAAACTGGGATTTGATACAGAAATTGTTGAATACAAGTATTATGCTGCTTCTAGTAGGTTGAATCCGAAACATCAGCATGTGAAAATTGAAAACATTTCTGGTTCGAATTGTCACAAGTATTTGGTGATCTGAGTAGCCAAACTCACTACAACGCCAATTGAAGGCAAAAATTCTCAACGGGAAAAGCTATTCTCATTGAATGAGCTAACAAGACGAGTATTATGTTGCTTCTAGTAGGCGAAAGCCAAAACATCAACATGTGAAAGTCTTGCTGAACAAATTTAATGTTGTTGAGCTCAGTACCGTGTGAATTAGTAGCCATAATTGGCGAGCGAAAATTGAACTGGCGAAACTTCGTCTTTGGAAAATTGCAGATGCCGAGCACTTATTTTGCAACGAGTATTATGTTGACTGTAGTAAGCGAAAGCCGAAACAGCAACATGTGAAAGCTGTTGAAATTTGTGGTCATTTTGCAATAAGTACAAGGAGTGTAACTAGTAGCCAGGTCAAAATTTGGGATAAGAATGAGCAAAAATTCTGCATGAGAACAGTTGAAATTATGAAACTAAATTACAAAGACTAGTATTATGTTGTTT
>NW_027449334.1:47500-50538 GCF_964194025.1 Convolutriloba macropyga
TATAGATAGACTAGAAGATAGTCTCTCGGTGGTGCATGATATAAATATTGCTAGCCTTCGGGTTGGTGATATAGATAGACTAGAAGATAGTCTCTCGGTGGTGCATGATATAAATATTGCTAGCCTTCGGGCTGGTGATATAGATAGACTAGAAGATAGTCTCTCGGTGGTGCATGATATAAATATTGCTAGCCTTCGGGCTGGTGATATAGATAGACTAGAAGATAGTCTCTCGGTGGTGCATGATGTAAATATTGCTAGCCTTCGGGCTGGTGATATAGATAGACTAGAAGATAGTCTCTCGGTGGTGCATGATATAAATATTGCTAGCCTTCGGGTTGGTGATATAGATAGACTAGAAGATAGTCTCTCGGTGGTGCATGATATAAATATTGCTAGCCTTCGGGCTGGTGATATAGATAGACTAGAAGATAGTCTCTCGGTGGTGCATGATATAGATATTGCTAGCCTTCGGGTTGGTGATATAGATAGACTAGAAGATAGTCTCTCGGTGGTGCATGATATAAATATTGCTAGCCTTCGGGCTGGTGATATAGATAGACTAGAAGATAGTCTCTCGGTGGTGCATGATATAGATATTGCTAGCCTTCGGGTTGGTGATATAGATAGACTAGAAGATAGTCTCTCGGTGGTGCATGATATAAATATTGCTAGCCTTCGGGTTGGTGATATAGATAGACTAGAAGATAGTCTCTCGGTGGTGCATGATATAAATATTGCTAGCCTTCGGGTTGGTGATATAGATAGACTAGAAGATAGTCTCTCGGTGGTGCATGATATAAATATTGCTAGCCTTCGGGCTGGTGATATAGATAGACTAGAAGATAGTCTCTCGGTGGTGCATGATGTAAATATTGCTAGCCTTCGGGCTGGTGATATAGATAGACTAGAAGATAGTCTCTCGGTGGTGCATGATATAAATATTGCTAGCCTTCGGGCTGGTGGTATAGATAGACTAGAAGATAGTCTCTCGGTGGTGCATGATATGGACCTCGCTACTCATTTGAGTTAGGAAGAAGGAAGATCAAAATTCTGCAGAGAGTTTTATTCTATGTTGATCTATGCTGTGCGAAACCATGTCTACTGCCTTGCAATCAACTCATACTTTTGAGTTCTTCTCTAGCCAATAAGCACCGTAACATAATTCGGAGTGTACGGCAAACGGTGGTTGACATTTGGTGAAAATTCCAGTGTCGTGTTACGGCACTGGGAAAGAACTTGAACTTGTGCTCAGGCAACCAAGCAGCCAAGGTTGTGCGGTGTCTTGCTACAAATGTTCGGTTGTGTTCTAAATTAGCTGAAGTAAGCTGAAGAGAAAAGCGAGAAAAGCGCTCCCAAATGGCCTAACACTGGCAGCCAATCAGAGTGCGAGAAAAGCGCTCCCAAATGGCCTAACACTGGCAGCCAATCAGAGTGCGAGAAAAGCGCTCCCAAATGGCCTAACAGTGGCAGCCAATCAGAGTGCGAGAAAAGCGCTCCCAAATGGCCTAACAGTGGCAGCCAATCAGAGTGCGAGAAAAGCGCTCCCAATTGAGCTTGAGCTAGCTAGCTAGCTTGAGCTTGAGCTAGCTAGCTAGCTTGAGCTTGAGCTTGAGCTAGCTAGCTTGAGCTTGAGCTTGAGCTAGCTAGCTAGCTTGAGCTTGAGCTAGCTAGCTTGAGCTTGAGCTAGCTAGCTTGAGCTTGAGCTAGCTAGCAAGCTTGTGCTTGAGCTAGCTAGCTAGCTTGAGCTTGAGCTTGAGCTAGCTAGCTTGAGCTTGAGCTAGCTAGCTTGAGCTTGAGCTAGCTAGCTTGAGCTTGAGCTAGCTAGCAAGCTTGTGCTTGAGCTAGCTAGCTAGCTTGAGCTTGAGCTTGAGCTAGCTGGCTTGAGCTTGAGCTAGCTAGCTTGAGCTTGAGCTAGCTAGCTTGAGCTTGAGCTAGCTAGCTAGCTTGAACTTGAGCTAGCTAGCTAGCTTGAGCTTGAGCTAGCTAGCTAGCTTGAGCTTGAGCTAGCTAGCTAGCTTGAGCTTGAGCTTGAGCTAGCTAGCTTGAGCTTGAGCTTGAGCTAGCTAGCTAGCTGGAGCTTGAGCTAGCTAGCTTGAGCTTGAGCTAGCTAGCTTGAGCTTGAGCTAGCTAGCTAGCTTGAGCTTGAGCTAGCTAGCTAGCTTGAACTTGAGCTAGCTAGCTAGCTTGAGTTTGAGCTAGCTAGCTTGAGCTTGAGCTAGCTAGCTTGAGCTTGAGCTAGCTAGCTAGCTTGAACTTGAGCTAGCTAGCTAGCTTGAGCTTGAGCTAGCTAGCTAGCTTGAGCTTGAGCTAGCTAGCTAGCTTGAGCTTGAGCTTGAGCTAGCTAGCTTGAGCTTGAGCTTGAGCTAGCTAGCTAGCTTGAGCTTGAGCTAGCTAGCTTGAGCTTGAGCTAGCAGCTTGAGCTTGAGCTAGCTAGCTAGCTTGAGCTTGAGCTAGCTAGCTAGCTTGAACTTGAGCTAGCTAGCTAGCTTGAGCTTGAGCTAGCTAGCTAGCTTGAGCTAGCTAGCTAGCTTGAGCTTGAGCTTGAGCTTGAGCTAGCTAGCTTGAGCTTGAGCTAGCTAGCTAGCTTGAGCTTGAGCTAGCTAGCCAGCTTGAGCTTGAGCTAGCTAGCTAGCTTGAGCTTGAGCTAGCTAGCTAGCTTGAGCTTGAGCTTGAGCTAGCTAGCTTGAGCTTGAGCTTGAGCTAGCTAGCTAGCTTGAGCTTGAGCTAGCTAGCTTGAGCTTGAGCTAGCTAGCTTGAGATTGAGCTAGCTAGCTAGCTTGTGCTTGAGCTAGCTAGCTAGCTTTGAGCTTGAGCTTGAGCTAGCTGGCTTGAGCTTGAGCTAGCTAGCTTGAGCTTGAGCTAGCTAGCTTGAGCTTGAGCTAGCTAGCTAGCTTGAACTTGAGCTAGCTAGCTAGCTTGAGCTTGAGCTTGAGCTAGCTAGGCTAGCTTGAGCTTGAGCTAGCTAGCTAGCTTGAGCTTGAGCTTGAGCTAGCTAGCTTGAGCTTGAGCTTGAGCTAGCTAGCTAGCTTGAGCTT